>NC_054538.1:600000-861999 GCF_017654505.1 Polyodon spathula | reverse complement strand
GGGGTATTTTGGTATATAAAGTGGACTGCAGCCATAGTTATATAGTTAGAAATGTTCTTTTAAAAAATATAATAATACTAAAATACAAAGAAGTGCTAACCCTAAACCCAACATTTTTATTGGCTTTATTAACATTATTACCAGTCCTCTCTTATTGTGATGATAATTTTGTGGGTCTTTACTTTTTCTCTGTTGCATTTTAAAAGTGATTTGGGGATATTCAGATGTGTAGTGTACAGTGCTACCTGTGTGGGCACGCGCTGCAGGATCCCGTGTGGGCACGCGCTGCAGGATCCCCTGTGGGCACGCGCTGCAGGATCCTGTGTGGGCACGCGCTGCAGGATCCTGTGTGGGCACGCGCTGCAGGATCCCGTGTGGGCACGCGCTGCAGGGTTCTGGCACTGCACTTGTGCTGTAGGCAGCTATTGGTTATTGCAGACGATTTACAATTGAAGTGAATTTATATTATAAAACATGAAGTCGTTAGGATTCTGAGAGCAGCTGTAACTTCTGTGAAGTTTTTGTTAGTGAAGTCTAAAGGCCTTGACTATACAGTCCTATGAATATCTGAATATTCAAACAAAAAAAAAAAAAAAAATATTATATATATATATATATATTTTAATTTAATAGTCTGCAATTGATTTTACCCCGTTTTTCTCCGAATTTGAAATGGCCAATTGTATTTAGGCTCTGCTCACTGCTACCACCCCCACACTGAATCAGGAGTGGCGAAGGTGAACACATGCTGTCCTGTGCCGGCCATGCAGCCAACATAGAACTACAGCATTGGAGCACAATGTAGCTCTGGGCAGCTTACAGGCAAGCCTGCAGGTGCTTATTGGCCACAGGAGTCGCTGGTGCCCGGTGAACCCAGGATTACCCTGACGACCTGAGCCCTCCCAACCAGGGTGACGCTTGGACAATGCGTGTCGCCCCCTGGGAACTCCCGGCCACGATCGGCAATGGCATAACTCGGATTCGATCCAGCGCTCTCCAGGCTATAGGGCACATCCTGCACTCCACGCAGAGTGCCTTTACTGGATGCGCCACTCGGGAGCCCCTATATTTTTCTATTTTAACGTGTTATATATAGTAAGGTCTTGCTGTAAAGTAAAGGCGCTCATACACAGGGGTCACGGCCACGCCTCCTGCCGCTGCTGCTATGCTGTCTCTGCCTGTATTCAGAGCAGTATAATGGCTTTTATTACTTTTTGAAAGAACGAATATCCAAATGAATATTTAAATTCCGAGTGAATATCTGAACATGAAAATCCTAAATGAAGAACAGTGACATCACAAAAATGAATGCTTTGAAAAGAAACATTGTATCTGCCTGTTGTGCTACGAAACGAACGAAAAATAACTCATTTATTTTATGGTACAGCCGGTATGCAGTTACAGACAGATAGATACTTTAGAATTACCTGGTAAAGTTGTTTTTTTCTTAAAATAAAGATTGAACAACACAGTAGTCAGCATTCAGCTGTTTTGCACCCAGAAGTCTTCTTTAAATACGGTCATGTTTTGTTCTCCTGCAAAGCCCTT
The DNA here is from genome assembly GCF_017654505.1 of Polyodon spathula. NCBI lineage: Eukaryota > Metazoa > Chordata > Actinopteri > Acipenseriformes > Polyodontidae > Polyodon > Polyodon spathula. Next base: position 860,451 of record NC_054538.1, on the reverse strand, counting down.
CAAATAAGATGAATGGTCGACAAGCGTGGAAATCGAACTCTCGAGCAGCCACTCCAGTTCATCTCTCTGTTCTAGACACATAAAAACGGACTCCATGACATTTTCGCAGCCCCCTTCCAAGAGCCTTTGATGTTTGTCATCACTCCCAGGCAGCTCTGATGCTGTAATAATGATCTTTTTTTAATTGTTTTTTTCTGTTCCTGAAACTGGCCATCATCTTGCTTGCATATTGTGCCTTTTGTTCCTTGATTCTTCTTTAAGAGTCATGTGATATCATGCCCTTTAAACTCCACCCTGCTTGTGTTATGCTGTGCCACAGAGCAGCTAGAGCTGTGAATCTTTGCAAACTTCATAACAAAAGGGTGGGGTAAATAAAGTTTAAATGGCATTGTAGGTTTAAAGTGTTTTTATCATTTAGAATAATGTATTGCATCCTATAATTGGCAGTTGGGTTATCCCTGGATGACCTGTGGATTCATTAAATTGCCAAGTTAATTAGGTCTGCTTTAAAATGCACTAGTCAGTATTTGTTATGTACATATAATGGTAATTAGTCAAATGTTGGAGGTTTGTTGTTGAACTATGAGATGTTTATATAAAGAAGATAGTAAAGTGTGCTATATGAAAAAAAAGTTAATTCACAATACACTGTTACTATTGGAGCTGTATATCGTAAACTGTGTTTTTAAATCCTGTAGTTTTTTGAAGGAATTAGAGTGTGTGGGAGGGGATGTGTGTGATGGGGATGTGTAGGACGGGGATGTGTGGGGAGAGGTTGAGTGGGTGGGGTTGTGTGCGGAGGAGTTGTGTGGAACGGGGTTGTGTATGGAGAGGTGTGAGCAGAGGGGTTGTGTGGGTGGGGTTGTGCAGAGGGGTTGTGTGGAACGGGGTTGTGTGTGGAGAGTTGTGAGCGGAGGGGATGTGTGGGACAGGGATGTGTGCGGAGGGGTTGTGTGGGCGGGGTTGTGTGGGGAGTGTGTGTGTGGGCGGGGTTGTGTGCGGAGGAGTTGTGTGTAGAGAGATGTGAGCGGGGTTGTGTGCGGAGGAGTTGTGTGGAACGGGGTTGTGTATGGAGAGGTGTGAGCGGAGGGGTTGTGTGGGTGGGGTTGTGTGCGGAGGAGTTGTGTGGAACGGGGTTGTGTATGGAGGGGTTGTGTGGGCGGGGTTGTGCGGAGGGGATGTGTGCAGAGGGGTTGTGTGGAACGGGGTTGTGTGTGGAGAGTTGTGAGCGGAGGGGATGTGTGGGACAGGGATGTGTGCGGACGGGGTTGTGTATGGGGGTTGTGTGGGCGGGGTTGTGTGCGGAGGAGTTGTGTGGAACGGGGTTGTGTATGGAGGGGTTGTGTGGGCGGGGTTGTGCGGAGGGGTTGTGTGGGCGGAGTTGTGTGCGGAGGAGTTGTGTGTAGAGAGATGTGAGCGGGGTTGTGTGCGGAGGAGTTGTGTGGAACGGGGTTGTGTATGGAGGGGTTGTGTGGGCGGGGTTGTGCGGAGGGGATGTGTGCAGAGGGGTTGTGTGGAACGGGGTTGTGTGTGGAGAGTTGTGAGCGGAGGGGATGTGTGGGACAGGGATGTGTGCGGAGGGGTTGTGTGGGCGGAGTTGTGTGCGGAGGAGTTGTGTGGAACGGGGTTGTGTATGGAGGGGTTGTGTGGGCGGGGTTGTGTGCGGAGGAGTTGTGTGTAGAGAGATGTGAGCGGGGTTGTGTGCGGAGGAGTTGTGTGGAACGGGGTTGTGTATGGAGAGGTGTGAGCGGAGGGGTTGTGTGGGTGGGGTTGTGTGCGGAGGAGTTGTGTGGAACGGGGTTGTGTATGGAGGGGTTGTGTGGGCGGGGTTGTGCGGAGGGGATGTGTGCAGAGGGGTTGTGTGGAACGGGGTTGTGTGTGGAGAGTTGTGAGCGGAGGGGATGTGTGGGACAGGGATGTGTGCGGAGGGGTTGTGTGGGCGGGGTTGTGTGCGGAGGAGTTGTGTGGAACGGGGTTGTGTATGGAGGGGTTGTGTGGAACGGGGTTGTGTGCGGAGGGGATGTGTGCGGAGTTGGGGTTGTGTGGGCGGAGTTGTGTGCGGAGGAGTTGTGTGTAGAGAGATGTGAGCGGGGTTGTGTGCGGAGGAGTTGTGTGGAACGGGGTTGTGTATGGAGAGATGTGGGTGGGGTTGTGTGCGGAGGAGTTGTGTGGAACGGGGTTGTGTATGGAGGGGATGTGTGGGATGGAGTTGTGCGGAGGGGATGTGTGCAGAGGGGTTGTGTGGAACGGGGTTGTGTGTGGAGAGTTGTGAGCGGAGGGGATGTGTGGGACAGGGATGTGTGCGGAGGGGTTGTGTGGGCGGAGTTGTGTGCGGAGGAGTTGTGTGGAACGGGGTTGTGTATGGAGGGGTTGTGTGGGCGGGGTTGTGCGGAGGGGATGTGTGGGCGGGGTTGTGTGTAGAGAGATGTGAGCAGGGTTGTGTGCGGAGGAGTTGTGTGGAACGGGGTTGTGTATGGAGAGGTGTGAGCGGAGGGGTTGTGTGGGATGGAGTTGTGCGGAGGGGATGTGTGCGGAGGGGTTTTGTGGAACGGGGTTGTGTGTGGAGTGTTGTGGGCGGAGGGGATGTGTGGGACAGGGATGTGTGGGCGGGGTTGTGTGTAGAGAGATGCGAGCGGGGTTGTGTGCGGAGGAGTTGTGTGGAACGGGGTTGTGTGTGGAGAGTTGTGAGCGGAGGGGATGTGTGGGACAGGGATGTGTGCGGAGGGGTTGTGTGGGCGGGGTTGTGTGCAGAGGACTTGTGTGTAGAGAGATGTGAGCGGGGTTGTGTGCGGAGGAGTTGTGTGGAACGGGGTTGTGTGTAGAGAGATGTGTGAGCAGGGTTGTGTGCGGAGGATTTGTGTGCAACGGGGTTGTCTGGAATGGAGTTATGTGGGGAGGGGTTGTGTGCAACGGGGTTGTGTGTGGAGAGTTGTGAGCGGAGGGGATGTGTGGGACAGGGATGTGTGCGGAGGGGTTGTGTGCGGAGGAGTTGTGTCACACGGGGTTGTTGGAGGGTGTGATCGGAGGGGTTGTGAGGGATGGAGTTGTCCTAGGGGTGTGTGAGAGGGGTTGTGTGGAACGGGGTTGTGTGTGGAGAGTTGTGAGCGGAGGGGATGTGTGGGACAGGAAAGTGTGCGGACGGGTTGTGTGTGCGGGGTTGTGTGCGGAGGAGTTGTGTGGAACGGGGTTGTATGCGGAGGAGCTGTGTGGAATGGAGTTGTGTGCGACGGGGTTGTCTGGAATGGAGTTATGTGGGGAGGGGTTGTGTGCGACGGGGTTGTGTGTGGAGAGGTTGTGTGCAGCGTGGATTTGGGATGGGGTTGTATGGGGCGGGGTTATTATGCCCTTTGAATTTTTGTCCGTTATTCTGACCCATATTGATTCGGCATTGTTTTCTTTGTCCAGGTTTAACACCTGGGCTTCAAGACTGTTTCTTATGTATAGCTCTACCTCTCCTCCTCTTCTGTCCTGCCTGTTTTTCCTATACAGTGTATACCCACAAATATAATATTCATCCCCATCACTCTCAGATAACCAAGTTCCTGTAACACCTATCACAACATAGTTACTTGTTAGTGCAGTAGCTTCAAGTTCTAAAATTTTGTTTCTGATACTTCTAGCATTTAGATAAATACATTTAATGGTTATCTTACCTGAGTTGCTGTCCTTGTTTTGATGCGGTCTCCCTTCTGTTTTTTTGTGTTGTGTGGGGTGGGGTTGTGTGCCGCCTCTTCCGTACATCTCGCTGCTGACTTTTGGCTTGTCTTTCCAGTGACTTGCATTTAACACTGCATGGCTGTACAGTATGACTACTGTGCGTGGCTGCTTTCCTTTTCTTTTATCGTAGTGGAGTAGTCAGACTTTTTAAAAATCACACAACCACTTTTTATATCTCTGTTGCCAGAAGCGCTCGTTTCTTTATAGCAGTCACACTTTTAGGCAGTGATCCAGAGGTGAGCCCTCCTAGTCTTGAGTGAAGTGCCATGACCTTCACATATGCAGATTAGCCATGTGCTCTGTGAAGAGGTGAGGAGCCCTCCCAGTCCTGAGTGAAGTGCCATGACCTTCACATATGCAGATTAGCCATGTGCTCTGTGAAGAGGTGAGGAGCCCTCCCAGTCTCAACTATGTGCTCTGTGAAGAGGTGAGGAGCCCTCCCAGTCCTGAGTGAAGTGCCATGACCTTCACATATGCAGATTAGCCATGTGCTCTGTGAAGAGGTGAGGAGCCCTCCCAGTCTCAACTATGTGCTCTGTGAAGAGGTGAGGAGCCCTCCCAGTCCTGAGTGAAGTGCCATGACCTTCACATATGCAGATTAGCCATGTGCTCTGTGAATTGCAACTTGCTGCCTTAGGAACAAAATTCATCCCTGACCTAGGCAGAGCTAATGCAAGGATACTGGAGTAGAGTGAGAACTGTACAGGCTTGCACTGCGGCACAGGTAGATGTCCCAAAGGCAATGTGTTAACCAACAGCAGGCCTAATTCTTCAGTTTGCTAAGGGAAGTGCATTTCAACACACCGTTCTCTTGCATGGTCTTTCCAATGTATTCCTGCATGTTAAAGGGAAGTGCATTTCAACACGCCGTTCTCTTGCATGGTCTTTCCAATGTATTCCTGCATGTTAAAGGGAAGTGCATTTCAACACGCCGTTCTCTTGCATGGTCTTTCCAATGTATTCCTGCATGTTAAAGGGAAGTGCATTTCAACACGCCGTTCTCTTGCATGGTCTTTCCAATGTATTCCTGCATGTTAAAGGGAAGTGCATTTCAACACGCCGTTCTCTTGCATGGTCTTTCCAATGTATTCCTGCATGTTAAAGGGAAGTGCATTTCAACACGCCGTTCTTTTGCATGGTCTTTCCAATGTATTCCTGCATGTTAAAGGGAAGTGCATTTCAACACGCCGTTCTCTTGCATGGTCTTTCCAATGTATTCCTGCATGTTAAAGGGAAGTGCATTTCAACACGCCGTTCTCTTGCATGGTCTTTCCAATGTATTCCTGCATGTTAAAGGGAAGTGCATTTCAACACACCGTTCTCTTGCATGGTCTTTCCAATGTATTCCTGGATGTTAAAGGGAAGTGCATTTCAACACACCGTTCTCTTGCATGGCCTTTCCAATGTATTCCTGGATGTTAAAGGGAAGTGCATTTCAACACGCCGTTCTCTTGCATGGTCTTTCCAATGTATTCCTGCATGTTAAAGGGAAGTGCATTTCAACACACCGTTCTCTTGCATGGCCTTTCCAATTCCTGGATGTTAAAGGGAAGTGCATTTCAACACGCCGTTCTCTTGCATGGTCTTTCCAATGTATTCCTGCATGTTAAAGGGAAGTGCATTTCAACACGCCGTTCTCTTGCATGGTCTTTCCAATGTATTCCTGGATGTTAAAGGGAAGTGCATTTCAACACGCCGTTCTCTTGCATGGCCTTTCCAATTCCTGGATGTTAAAGGGAAGTGCATTTTAACTCTCATGCTATCAGGACGTGTGCAGCACGCACTACAACTAATTAGCAGTTTAGTTTGTCAGCAGTGAGGTCCACAGGGTCTAAATGAGTGGCATACCTCACAGTGTCTGCAAGCAGTACAAGATAATCTCAGAACTGCCCCCAGTGCTGTTCTAATAGAACAGCTACTCAGACATTCCCAAAGAGTACGAACAAGAGCACAGAGCTGCGCTTAAACCAGCTGCAGTGCAAGCTTTGAGAGTCATTGATCTGAAGATGACAGAAAATGGAATCCCAAATTAGGCCTCAAAAGTGGGCATGTGATTTCTGGTATTAAAGCTTGCTCTCACATGGAGGGGTGTGCTGTAGGTCAAAATCCACTTTTTTGTTTTTTTATTCTGCTGACAGCACTGAATTTATATTTATCCCAGAGTCATGTATGTTACCAACAGACTTCTTTTATCAAACTGTATACAAAAAAAAAAAAAAAAACCTTACCATTCCAACAACAATCTGTGGTTTTCAGCCATGATAGTTCCCCTTTCTAAGAAGCTGTGGTTCTGGCCTGGGAAGAGAATACCTGAGAGGCCCCAGTTGAGCTGTGAAGTGGTGCTGGTGGAGGCTTCAAAAAGGATTGATACCAATTATTGTACAGTGAGTGGACCCCTGAAAACATATTCATCAGATCTCATAAACGACATCTCTTGACTACTCTCCAGCTTCACAACAACCAGCTTTAGAAAAGTTGCCACCAGAACTGCAGAACACTCTCACTATAACGAACCTGCTGGGGTCCAAGCCTTTTTGTTCGTTATATCGAGGGGTTCATTATAGCAAAAGGACAATCAAAATGAATGATAAACTGTTGGAGTAAGTTAATGAGATTGTGAATACAAGTAGAATTACATGTACCTGTTCATCTCATGTATGCAGTGTTCTGCCTTTGCTTTGTCCAATTCGTTAAAGAATTAAAAAGCAAAAATCCCAAATTGAAGCAGGACTTTTCTTCAAAATCAATCTGAAGTGAATCGTTTCAAAGTGCACAAATCTTAATCCAGCATGCCAAACTGAGTTTTTATTCCAAATCAACCCGACATGACAATTTAATCGGATCTTTTTTTATTTCTTTAATCAATTTTACTTTGCTGTCTGGTTGCTGAACAAGCCAAAAACAGGGTGGTTTTTGACAACCTGTATTCACGAGAGAGCTGTGCCTGCATTACTCCTTTTCTCAAATGATCAATATATTTTCCAGCTTTGTTGCAACGAAATGATTTTTGTTTCAGAGGCAGTTACACAGTGTGCGTTTCTTACTAAGACAAAAGATAATTCACTGTGGAGGTGGTGTCCCGTGTGTACAGACCGGGGTGTTGACAGTGTGTTGACTTCACTGTGGAGATGGTGTCCCGTGCGTACAGACCGGGGTGTTGACAGTGTGTTGACTTCACTGTGGAGGTGGTGTCCCGTGCGTACAGACCGGGGTGTTGACAGTGTGTTGACTTCACTGTGGAGGTGGTGTCCCGTGCGTACAGACCGGGGTGTTGACAGTGTGTTGACTTCACTGTGGAGGTGGTGTCCCGTGCGTACAGACCGGGGTGTTGACAGTGTGTTGACTTCACTGTGGAGGTGGTGTCCCGTGCGTACAGACCGGGGTGTTGACAGTGTGTTGACTTCACTGTGGAGGTGGTGTCCCGTGCGTACAGACCGGGGTGTTGACAGTGTGTTGACTTCACTGTGGAGGTGGTGTCCCGTGCGTACAGACCGGGGTGTTGACAGTGTGTTGACTTCACTGTGGAGGTGGTGTCCCGTGCGTACAGACCGGGGTGTTGACAGTGTGTTGACTTCACTGTGGAGGTGGTGTCCCGTGCTTACAGACCGGGATGTTGACAGTGTGTGTGTTTTGTAATAAAAATCCTTAACGCTACAAGAATGAGCCTTCAGTTGATTCAGGGCTAAGCTCAATCTTATTACACTAATAAATGATCAAAGGCATTCTGCCAATTGTTGGCTAACAATTAACAGGTCGCTGTGGGCCATGACCTGCCCCTTTAAAACGAATTAATTTTTAAAAGGAATCTCACTGTGGAACTATTCTCTCTGTTCACTTCTCTCTGTGCTTCACAACAACAAACACTCCCCCTGTCGCTTGTCTTTAGCCCCAGTTAGTCCTTCCTCGTCCAACTCCACGGCCAATCAGCAGCAGCTCTTATAGTCTGTGCCTGTCGCCCGTAGGTTGTTCAACCGATGTGAAACACAGCCCCTCCTACTCCAAGCATTCCTGCTCTTCTTCACAGCCCTCACATACGTTACAATATTATCTCTTTTGTTTCGTTATAATGAAGGGCGTTATAGCAAGGGTGTACTGTAACAGAGACATTCTGTTTTCTCAGAGCATGGTGCAGTAGTGAACAGCATTGATCATGTGGGATTCTCTTTTCTCAGAGCGTGGTGCAGTGAACAGCATTGGTTTTGTGGGATTCTCTTTTCTCAGAGCATGGTGCAGTAGTGAACAGCATTGATCATGTGGGATTCTCTTTTCTCAGAGCGTGGTGCAGTAGTGAACAGCATTGATCATGTGGGATTCTCTTTTCTCAGAGCGTGGTGCAGTAGTGAACAGCATTAATCATGTGGGATTCTCTTTTCTCAGAGCGTGGTGCAGTAGTGAACAGCATTGATCATGTGGGATTCTCTTTTCTCAGAGCGTGGTGCAGTGGTGAACAGCATTGATCATGTGGGATTCTCTTTTCTGAGAGCGTGGTGCAGTGGTGAACAGCATTGATCATGTGGGATTCTTTTTTCTCAGAGCGTGGTGCAGTAGTGAACAGCATTGATCATGTGGGATTCTCTTTTCTCAGAGCGTGGTGCAGTAGTGAACAGCATTGATCATGTGGGATTCTCTTTTCTCAGAGCGTGGTGCAGTAGTGAACAGCATTGATCATGTGGGATTCTCTTTTCTCAGAGCGTGGTGCAGTGGTGAACAGCATTGATCATGTGGGATTCTCTTTTCTGAGAGCATGGTGCAGTGGTGAACAGCATTGATCATGTGGGATTCTCTTTTCTCAGAGCGTGGTGCAGTAGTGAACAGCATTGATCATGTGGGATTCTCTTTTCTCAGAGCGTGGTGCAGTAGTGAACAGCATTGATCATGTGGGATTCTCTTTTCTCAGAGCGTGGTGCAGTAGTGACAGCATTAATTATATGGGATTCTGCAGCCTCGCAGGGATCCTTCTGTTATTCTTCCTTCATCCTGTCTTGTTGAAACGGTTTTAGTTATTTCACACCTTGTTTTCTTTTCTTGGAGCTCCACAGAGCCCTCTGGCTTCTGGCACCTCTCCCTGCAGCCAGAAACCTGGTGCCAGGCTTCTGTACTTGTTTAACTGTGACCAGCGGGCAGGGGAGGTGTGGCCAGCGGGCAGCAGGCTCTGTTGTTGTTCTTGTTGTTTGAGAGTGCAAGGGCTTCTCACACTCCTTCACATTGTTAATAATTGCAAACAAATAAAATGTGTGATGCATTTCCCCTCTTGCTGCTCATCGGCTCCCTTGTTTTATGATTCAGTATTTCATTGATTGGGTTTATGTTGTGATAGCACGTTGCATGTGTTCTTTACTGTTTGGAGATCCTTTACTAATTCACTGCCCTCCAATGTTTGTATGTTTTTCAGTCAAATGATAAAATAACAGGGAAGCACTGACTGAATACACTTTATCCAACAGTGATGATTGATACATCTCAAGAGTTTTTCTTGATAAGCATCAAATCTTAAAATAATAATCTTGCAAAGTGAATTCCTTTTGGGATGAGATTGGGGACTGTAGTTTGTAGTACTGTATGATCACTGGTACTTTAGGACTGTGTTTTCTCATACAGGAGACATGCAGTATATTCCCATGTTCAATCATTCCACCCCAAGTACTGTATGGCTTGACTTTATTTTGTTAAAATGCTAGTATTGTAGGCAGACATGAAATTTACACATCTGCCCTCCTAGAAGGTCCGTTGCTGATGTTTTTAGCTGATCTGAAGTTGCAAAGGCAAGAGGGCCACATACTTCACTGCTGTGCACAATTATTTGCGGGTCTGAGGGGTGGTTACATGTTAACCAGTCTCATTGTGTTTCATTGGGAACAGGTTGCATATTGGCTGTGGATTATTCCTTTTTTTTTAATGTGAATTTGGAATCGGCAATTATATTTTCTCGTTTTCTCCCCAGTTTTTTTTTTTTATTTTTTATTTCAACCTGGCTCAGCACTGCCACCCCCGCGCTAGCTGGGAGAGACGTAGACGGACACACGCGTGCTCCGAAAAGTGTGCTGTCAGCCATCTGCGTCTTCTCACTCTGCAGGCCTGCCGTTCAGCCACCTCAGAGCTACAGCGTTGGCGGTTGACGCAGCTCTGCGCAGCTTACAGGCAAGCCCGCAGGCTCCCGGCCAGCCTACAGGCGTCGCTGGTGCGCGGTGAGCTGAGGTCACCCTGGCCGACCCAAGCCTTCCACCTGGGCGACGCTCTGCCAATTGTGCGCCGCCCCCTGGGAACTCTCTTTCACTGTGGAACAGCCGGGGTTCAAACCGGCGACCTCCAGGCTATAGGGCTCATCCTGCACTCCATGCAGAGTGACTTTACTGGCTACGCCACTCAGGAGCCCAGGCTGTGGATTATTCTACCAGGCCCTAATGCTTCAACTATTCTTAAAACAATCTAAAGAAATGAGTGCTTTATTAGTCAAAGTGTTAGTTTGTTTTGTTATAATTCAAAAGAAATCATTGTAGATTTGATAATTGGTTGAAACAGGAAGGGATGTACAATACACCATGGAAGGTATGCATCACTTCACACATTGACTTTATCGTGTAACAGCCACAAGTTATAAAATATTAAAGAAAAAAAAAACTTTTTAATTTTTAAGCCTTTTTAATTGTTAGTAGTTTTAATGCCGACGAAGCAAATCTCCACACATGTCCAATTCTGTAATTAAAATCTGTTTACCGAAAGCTTTCTTTTTTTTTTAGGTACTGTAGCTCTTAATTGCTTTGTGTGTGTTTAGGTACTCTAGCTCTTAATTGCTTTGTGTGTGTTTAGGTACTGTAGCTCTTGTTTATTTTTTTAGGTACTGTAGCTCTTAATTGCTTTGTGTTTTTAGGTACTGTAGCGCTTAATTGTTTATTTTTTATTAGGTAATGTAGCTCTTAATAGTTTATTTTTTTAGGTACTGTAGCTCTTAATAGTTTATTTTTTTAGGTACTGTAGCTCTTAATTGTTTTGTGTGTTTAGGTACTGTAGCTCTTAATAGTTTATTTTTTTAGGTACTGTAGCTCTTAATTGTTATTTAGTAATCCTTTTTGAAGGCTGGAAGGTCAGGGTAGATGTTTATTGATCTTCAGTATCAAGTTTAAAGACACTAACCCAAGACGAGCTGTTTACTGATGCCCTTCTTGATGGGCTGCTTGTTGATTTTGCACTCCAGCAGGTGTGTTGAGTGACGTGAAGTCTCTCTGTATTCTCCTGGGACGTATGATTAGGGTGATGTCAGTACTGGACTGACAGCAAGGTAAACGGGCCCTGTCACAGTACCTTCAACTTCTTGTTTAAACATTTTTATCAGTTAAATGTGTATTGTAACTGTTTACTTAGGAAATAACCCCAGCACCTCCTCTGCCAATCAACAGAATAAGCCAAATTCAAGGATATGGTGTTCCAATTTGTCTCTGTGCTTTTATTTTATATATATATATATATATATATATGTGTGTGTGTGTGTGTGTGTGTGTGTGTGTGTGTGTGTGTGTGTGTATATATATATATATATATATATATATATATATATATATAGATATATATATATATATATATATATATATATACACAAAATGTATAATGCATATTACTTAAATACAAGTTGTCCTTTATTAAATCGTTATAAGTAACAACTCTGTATGGCAGCGCTGCCGTGTATGAAGCAGGGTATCATATTAAGCCAAAGCACTGGGGGTACCTATAGTGGTTGTAGTGCTTCAGTAGAATGTGTACTGAATACCTAGCGTACAAGACATTGTAAGAGAAGAGTATAAAATATGTTTGAAACATACAAAATATACGCTAACACTAATAATTTTAATTTTGAAAATACTGAGCACCGTTCGTCCCTGCCAACTCCAGCTCGTGTTAACCACAGGCACGTTTCTTTGTTCGCCGTCTCGACAGCAAAGCGCTGTACAGCGTACACTCTACTGAAAGAAATGTCTCTCAACCCCTCTGCTGGATTGGGATTTTTTTTTTGTTTAATGCCTGATGACCAAAAAATTGAATGCAAACTGTGCTAGAGACTCTTGTATCATGGAGGCACATCCAATCTCTGAGGTCACTTTCCAATTGGAAGGTCATATTATTATTATTAGTAGTAGTAAAATGTGACAGTGACTGATAACCTGCTTGGAGTGGTGACTTACTTTACCCCAGTGATTTAACTACAAGGAGGCCAAATAGCAGCAAAAGATAAACGTTGTTTTGTGTATTCCTGAAATAAATAGTGCATGAAGCTGACACTGCATTTTACTTATTTATTTTCATTCCTTGCCATTGCTGTTTCTTCACAGTGAACAGTGACCGTCGACACGTTTTCATGAAGTAATAACACAACGTTTACTTGTGCCTTTTTGTAGCTGAACAAACAGAAACTGAAATTTAAACTTTAAACACTTCAAATAAAACAAACATGGAAATGGCGTTGTAAAATGAAGGTTGAAAAACCCACCATTTTGCATCTCATGTATTACATTCCACGTAACAAAGTCACAACAAAAAAGATATAATGTCAGGGCTAGAAGTTCACTTTTTAAGGCAGTCGTGAGGATTTGCTGCCTGCCTGGAGGGTTCTCCCCGGGAATCCTGTACAGCCGGGCTGCAGGACATTAGAGCCGGGAGCACTTTTAACGGAAAAATAAACTTGCCTTAGCTTTAAATAAATAATACGACAAAGAATTTGAACTATCACATAGTAGGCCTATATGTAAATCAGAAAGTATTTATTGAAACCAACTAAGTAATGGAACTAAATCAATTCCTTGTCGAAAGGTATTTTGTTTTATCCTTCAGTTCTACAAGAATGCAACCGTACCTGTCATCGAAGCATTTGATTTGCCATCAGTACTGTTAACCAGGTTATGTCTCATCGGTGCACATTAAGTTGTACGAAATGATCCTCTTATGACTTCAGTTGTTGACTGAGATTCTGGTAACTAACAAATCGCCACAGTATTGTAGAATCCTGCATTGTATGACCTTAGATTGTTAGAACCACAACCGAGCTGTTTTGAAAATGAAAGCAAATTCCACCACAGTAGTGCTGCATTTAAAAGATTTGTGCAACATGTTGTACTGACTGCTATGTTCATAAATCTGTCAGCTCACACCCTGCCTTTTCACAGCATTTTTAAATGCTGTACAGTTGTTCTATATATCAAGATATCAACCAAGGTTTAAAAATAAAAAATATACACTGAACAAAAAAATAAACGCAACATGTAAAGTGCTGGACCCATGTTTCATGAGCTGAAATAAAAGATCCCAGAAATTTTCCATACGCACAAAAAGCTTATTTCTCTCAAATTTTGTGCACAAATTTGTTTACATCCCTGTTAGTGAGCATTTCTCCTTTGCCAAGATAATCCATCCACGTGACAGGTGTGGCATATCAAGAAGCTGATTAAACAGCATGATCATTACACAGGTGCACCTTGTGCTGGGGACAATAAAAGGCCACTCTAAAATGTGCAGTTTTGTCACACAACACAATGCCACAGATGTCTCAAGTTTTGAGGGAGCGTGCAATTGGCATGCTGACTGCAAGAATGTCCACCAGAGCTGTTGCCAGAGAATTGAATGTTAATTTCTCTACCATAAGCCGCCTCCAACGTTGTTTTAGAGAATTTGGCAGTACGTCCAACCGGCCTCACAACCGCAGACCACGTGTAACCACGTCAGCCCAGGACCTCCACATCCGGCTTCTTCACCTGCGGGATCATCTGAGACCAGCCACTCGGACAGCTGATGAAACTGTGGGTTTGCACAACCGAAGAATTTCTGCACAAACTGTCAGAAACAGGGAAGCTCATCTGCATGCTCGTCGTCCTCATCAGGGTCGTAACTGACTTCCGTGGGCAAATGCTCAGCTTCGATGGCCACTGGCACGCTGGAGAAGTGTGTTCTTCACAGGTGAATCCCGGTTTCAACTGTACCGGGCAGATGGCAGACAGCGTGTATGGCGTCGTGTGGGCGAGCGGTTTGTGAACAGAGTGCCCCATGGTGGCGGTGGGGTTGTGGTATGGGCAGGCATACGCTACGGACAACGAACACAATTGCATTTTATCAATGGCAATTTGAATGCACAGAGATACCATGATGAGATCCTGAGGCCCATTGTCGTGCCATTCATCTGCTGCCATCACCTCATGTTTCAGCATGATAATGCACGGCCCCATGTCGCAAGGATCTGTACACAATTCCTGGAAGCTGAAAATGTCCCAGTTCTTTCATGGCCTGCATACTCACCAGACATACCACCCATTGAGCATGTTTGGGAATGCTCTGGATCGACGTGTACGACAGTGTGTTCCAGTTCCCGCCAATATCCAGCAACTTCGCACAGCCATTGAAGAGGAGTGGGACAACATTCCACAGGCCACAATCAACAGCCTGATCAACTCTATGCGAAGGAGATGTGTCGCGCTGTATGAGGCAAATGGTGGTCACACCAGATACTGACTGGTTTTCTGATCCATGCCCCTACCTTTTTTTTTTTTTTTTTAAAGGTATCTGTGACCAACAGATGCATATCGGTATTCCCAGTCATGTGAAATCCATAGATTAGGGCCTAATGAATTAATTTCAGTTGACTTATTTCCTGATTTGAACTGTAACTCAGTAAAATCTTTGAAATCGTTGCATGTTGCGTTTATTTTTGTTCAGTGTATATACACAAACACACACGCTGGGTTTGTTTAATTAAACGGTGACATTAGTTAGCTGTGTGTACACTTGAGCCCTTCCACACGCTGGAAATGAACCTGGGCCGAGTACACTGTACACCTGAGCCCTTCCACACACTGGAAATGAACCTGGGCCGAGTACACTGTACACCTGAGCCCTTCCACACACTGGAAATAAACCTGCGCCAAGTACACTGTACATCTGAGCCCTTCCACACACTGGAAATAAACCTGCGCCAAGTACACTGTACATCTGAGCCCTTCCACACACTGGAAATAAACCTGCGCCAAGTACACTGTACATCTGAGCCCTTCCACACACTGGAAATGAACCTGCGCCAAGTACACTGTACATCTGAGCCCTTCCACACACTGGAAATGAACCTGGGCCGAGTACACTGTACACCTGAGCCCTTCCACACACTGGAAATGAACCTGGGCCGAGTACACTGTACACCTGAGCCCTTCCACACACTGGAAATGAACCTGGGCCGAGTACACTGTACACCTGAGCCCTTCTACAATAAATAACGTTAATTGCAACGCTACCAAGGACTGTACTAAATATTAACATCATGTCCATGTGTGTTTGTTTTTCTGTCGTGCAGACCGATCCAATGGCGATGAAGCGAACGCAACTGTATGGGATGAGCAGCAACCCCTATTCACAGCAGCAGCAGGGCGGGTCCTATCCAGGCCAGCCATACGCATCCCCTCCTCCCCACAGATACCCAATGGGAATGCAGAGCAGGAACCAGGAAGGAATGGGCGGAATGCAATACCCACAACAACAGGTAGCTCACTTCCTTTCTTTCCCTAAATTACTCCTAGGTGTGTGTGTGTTTTGTTTGTGTTGGTCTGGTTAGCTGTAACATTAGTAAAATGACAACGCTGTCCAATCTCAGGTTTTATACATCGGGGTATCTATATGGTATAAACTGTATGTAGTCTTTCAAGCCAACTTTGGAATTCACACAAGAAGCCGTACAAAATATGAATTCTATACCAGTATAGTGTCTTTTTAATAATAAAACAGTCTAGATTTCAAAATACTAAACGGTGGTAGTTCAGTTCAAAGCAACAGACCAAGTGCGAGGAGGAGAGCGGGTCGGGCGAGGAGAAGGGCTCACACCAGGTTCGGCTGCCGGAGCGGGGCTGAAGTGAAGTGGAAGTGTCTCGTCTCCTGGAGAAAGCTGCAGCTCCACTCGCAGCAAAAAGTAAATAAATTAGGAAAGATAACCACGAAATAGCCCTAATATTTATTTAGTTATAAAGCGAATGCTGAATAAGATGTCTGTGTTATGAAGTGCCAGCGCAGCTTTTCATCAGTTCAGATACTGTATCAGAAGGGAGACACAGAAACAGAAGTTAGACTGAGGAGTTGTTTACAGTTTGAACAACACTGGTACTGTATTTACTGTAGAAATATTGCATGAATCACTAGTATTGGGGGGAAATGCTGTAGGAGCGTTATATCCGAGGCATGTTATAACTGAGAGCTTATAGCGAGGGAGCAGTGTGTGTGTGTGTGTGTGTGTGTGTGTGTGTGTGTGTGTGTGTGTGTGTGTGTGTGTGTGTGTGTGTGTGTGTGCGAGTAATCTACTTCAGAATGGTTAAAGAATAAAATCAAGTTTCTGGAACGGCCTGGTCAAAGTCCCGATCTACATCTGATGAGGTATGAGTTGAAGAAGGCTGTGCACAGAGAAGTCCTTGGAATTTGAATGAACTGGAACAATTTTGCGTTGATGAATGGTCAAAAATCACTAAAGAATCATGCCAAAAGCTCATTGACAAATATCCTAATTGTTTAGAAGATGTTATTATTGCCAAAAATGCTGAAATAAATAATCAATCTTTTAACTTTTTTTCCCCCTCATCCACATAAGCAAAACTTTTGCTACATAAGATTTCTCCTATAAATATTTTTTTGTTCGACAAATTTCTAGAAATGATCAATTCCCATTGGGGTATGTAAACTTTTGACTAAGTGTGCGTGGGTGTGTATATTGCTGTGGTCTTATGGGCCAGTTTTATTTGTATTACTGTCATTTGAAATAGTCACAAATGAGTAAAAATACAACGTCAAAGCACAAGTTGCAGCTGCAAGGTCCCTGAGTGTTAATGGGAATCAGATGATCTTGTCAGCTGTGCATTAATTACTCTAGCCACCAGAGTTAACACCAAGGAAGGGGTAGACTTTAAACAGTATATGCAGAACCCAAACGCTCTCATCCGTTTCATTTTTTTCTATATAGATTTGGGCTTTATTTAGATTTAGCACTGAAGTATTTAAGGGTGTAATTTAAGAGTGTTCTAGAACTTTGACTTGCAGGAAGCCAGGTGTTTACAGTAACCACACTATGATGTCACTTCCTGTGTTACAGTAATAGTGCCTCACCTGAACATTACCCTCTAATCCGCGCTGCATACAAGGGTGGTGGCTCCTGTTCCTGTAGCACAGAGAGTCACAAGGGGGTCTGTAGTGCTTTGGCAGGATAAACTGACTTTACATGAATGAATGAAAATAAAGTCTGAACAAAAAAACAAAACAAAAAACAGCAACAACAAATGTTATGCTATAGAAGTGTGCGGTTTGCAATGCCTTGTTTTTTACTCCTCTATCTTCAGGAAATGACAGCAGCTTTTGCCTTGAACCTGCGAAAGCGCAGCGAGTTCGGCTGCTTAGAATATGAGTCTAACTTGTCCTAAGCAGTGGCAGCAGAAGTCTCAAGTCTTTCATGTAACTGATTAAGCCAATCCACACAGTCAAATCAAACACATTGCTCTAATAAAAGAAACTGCAGAAATCACTTGGTATTTTTCTTTATGGATATACAAATTATAAATAGTGCCACTTAAATCACAAATCCTATTTAGACATTGTGCTAGAAAATTACATTGCCGAGTAATTCTGTAGTGTTGTGCCTCCTGAGTTGCAGCCTTTTTCTTATATTTGAGTGATTCTTCCACAACTTTCCCAAAATAAAACTGCTTTACTTAGTAATTCAGAATAGCATGCCTGTAGCATGTTGACACACAACCTTTAGTCTAATGCAGTGGTTCTCAATCTTTGTAGTTCTCGGACCACCTGAATTTTTGTTGATCTCAGCAGACCACATAATAAACTGTATAGCTGACTGAAAAATAAGCACAGAAAAAAATCACTATAATTCTAAGATTAACCGGAGACTTACCTTTCCTTGTTTCAATGCGATGGGTGGGCCTGCTTCTGTGAGCAAAGTTATTTTAAAATTGGAGTTTTAAAGAACGGTTCTAGTATACTTTCCATTGACATGAATTTACAGAGAGGGAGGAAAAAAACTGGACTGCTTTATTTTTATATTGATAATTACAGCAGAAGTTGATTTATGTGAATTAATAATATGTGAAGCTACAATACACCCAAGAGCTACGAATCTCTATCTATAATCTTTATTTATAAAACCGAATGTTTGGATGCTGCACGCCGATTAGCTGTAGAGGATTCTTTACCATGCAGTTAATAGTCCAATGCATGGCAGAACTTATTTTTCTGAAGCACAGTTCACATAACACATTATTATCAGTACAGAAGGTATTAAACTTGCAATGGGTGTGCACATTGTGGTGAGAGGTCTTTTACAGGTTCATTCCTTTCATCACATTTGATCTTTTCAGAGGCTAGAATTACAAGAACCAAACCAAAAAAAAAGCAAGAGGCACAAAGATTTAACTGAATGAAATCAAAGAAAATAAAAATGCTTGTGCAGCTGGTGTTTTTATTGATTTGATGAAACATAAGAAATGATAATCGACTTAAAAACAGTTTGCCTTGAAATTGTAACTGATCTGTTCGTGTCCAAGCATTAAAAATGCCAATCATGTACTTTTGTACTGGCTTCTCCAGGTCAGCGGCAGTAATGCGTGGACAGTGAATTTTGTCTTTTCCTCCTTTTCTGTGTCTTTTCATTATTAACAAAAATACATGATTGGCATTTTTAAATGGTTGGGCACTAACAAGGCTAACATTGCGGGTCATGTCAGTTTATGGAGTGATTAAATATATGGAAATTTTGAAAATCTCCAGTTTAGTGTTTATAACAAATATAGTCTTCTCCAAAGTGGAAGGATATATAATAAAAAGTTTGTTTTTTGAAAAAACTTTTTTTGTTTTTTTTTATTATATCTGTTTTATAAGTGGGCTAACAATCCAGGGCTTGTGCAACACAACGCACGCAGAAGAAGTGCTGTGGAAACGGGAGATTCATCCAGACCTCGTGCTTCAATTTGCACTTTGGCTGGAATAGATCTTTTTATTTGTTGTGTCCTGCTCGATATCAAGCAG
Organism: Polyodon spathula; assembly: GCF_017654505.1. Classification (NCBI taxonomy): domain Eukaryota; kingdom Metazoa; phylum Chordata; class Actinopteri; order Acipenseriformes; family Polyodontidae; genus Polyodon; species Polyodon spathula. Next base: position 841,698 of record NC_054538.1, on the reverse strand, counting down.
GCTACTGTTGTCTTACAAAACATTTTAATGAAATTCAGTCTCCTTCAATGTGAGTCAGAAGTGTCCGTAGAACGTTTAAATGTGTGGTGCTACAGTAACGTGTGACTGGCGGTTCTTGTTTAAATGTGTGGTGCTACAGTAACGTGTGACTGGCGGTTCTTGTTTAAATGTGTGGTGCTACAGTAACGTGTGACTGGCGGTTCTTGTTTAAATGTGTGGTGCTACAGTAACGTGTGACTGGCGGTTCTTGTTTAAATGTGTGGTGCTACAGTAACGTGTGACTGGCGGTTCTTGTTTAAATGTGTGGTGCTACAGTAACGTGTGACTGGCGGTTCTTGTTTAAATGTGTGGTGCTACAGTAACGTGTGACTGGCGGTTCTTGTTTAAATGTGTGGTGCTACAGTAACGTGTGACTGGCGGTTCTTGTTTAAATGTGTGGTGCTACAGTAACGTGTGACTGGCGGTTCTTGTTTAAATGTGTGGTGCTACAGTAACGTGTGACTGGCGGTTCTTGTTTAAATGTGTGGTGCTACAGTAACGTGTGACTGGCGGTTCTTGTTTAAATGTGTGGTGCTACAGTAACGTGTGACTGGCGGTTCTTGTTTAAATGTGTGGTGCTACAGTAACGTGTGACTGGCGGTTCTTGTTTAAATGTGTGGTGCTACAGTAACGTGTGACTGGCGGTTCTTGTTTAAATGTGTGGTGCTACAGTAACGTGTGACTGGCGGTTCTTGTTTAAATGTGTGGTGCTACAGTAACGTGACTGGCGGTTCTTGTTTAAATGTGTGGTGCTACAGTAACGTGTGACTGGCGGTTCTTGTTTAAATGTGTGGTGCTACAGTAACGTGTGACTGGCGGTTCTTGTTTAAATGTGTGGTGCTACAGTAACGTGTGACTGGCGGTTCTTGTTTAAATGTGTGGTGCTACAGTAACGTGTGACTGGCGGTTCTTGTTTAAATGTGTGGTGCTACAGTAACGTGTGACTGGCGGTTCTTGTTTAAATGTGTGGTGCTACAGTAACGTGTGACTGGCGGTTCTTGTTTAAATGTGTGGTGCTACAGTAACGTGTGACTGGCGGTTCTTGTTTAAATGTGTGGTGCTACAGTAACGTGTGACTGGCGGTTCTTGTTTAAATGTGTGGTGCTACAGTAACGTGTGACTGGCGGTTCTTGTTTAAATGTGTGGTGCTACAGTAACGTGTGACTGGCGGTTCTTGTTTAAATGTGTGGTGCTACAGTAACGTGTGACTGGCGGTTCTTGTTTAAATGTGTGGTGCTACAGTAACGTGTGACTGGCGGTTCTTGTTTAAATGTGTGGTGCTACAGTAACGTGTGACTGGCGGTTCTTGTTTAAATGTGTGGTGCTACAGTAACGTGTGACTGGCGGTTCTTGTTTAAATGTGTGGTGCTACAGTAACGTGTGACTGGCGGTTCTTGTTTAAATGTGTGGTGCTACAGTAACGTGTGACTGGCGGTTCTTGTTTAAATGTGTGGTGCTACAGTAACGTGTGCCTGACCTCTTATTGCTCATCTACATGCTGTGAGAATATGTTCAGATGTCAGTGGAAGTACTTGTAACTAGTGTTTAAACTTTCTCCAGGAACACTTCATTCATTCAGTGTCAGCAGTTTTTAATCACATCCCAGTAAAGGTTTTTACTGTTTGCACAATGCAGTTGCAGGGTCTATTGGACCAGACCCCCCAGCTCTGCTCTCACTGTGAACCCCTGAAGGGCCACGCACTGAAGGTTCACCTGCTGATGCTGGCCTGCAGACGACTACACAGCTCAGATTGACTCGGAAGGGTAGCAGCAGGTGAAGTGTCTGCTACAGAGTGTGTTAACAGTTGTGCAACATTTTCTGTCATGCCACTAAACTTATCAGAGCTTCCAGTTACTTCAAGAACTGTGTTTACTTTTGTTTATTTAAATTTCGCTAAATTGTTTGCTTGTGCCATTGTGGTAGAAGTCTGTCCACTAGGACAGCGTGTACTTCGTGGCTCAGCGCACAGACTGCCACTACATGCATGGCAGACAAATGGGAAATAGTCTGTTCAGTGCACATCAGCACAGCAATGCTATGAGGCAGCTACTTGTGTAAAGGAAAGTCTTGATCATGCTGTAAGTAAGGGTTCTGTGGATCTGAATTTCTCACAGTTTCTAGATGACTTGCCATAGCATGCACATGATTTTTGCACAAGGGGATATCATTTGCAATTCTCTCTTCACCAATCCCTTTAGAAGGATTCAGCTGTGCTTGATTGGATTCATATCCAGAGATAGACTCGGACCTTCATGATTCTACAGTGTTAAACACTTGGGCTGAATCAAAATGAACAGTCATTACTGAACAGCATTCAGATTAAAAGAGGCTGTCAATGTTCATCTATAAAGTATATGGAGAACTGCTTAGCTAATTGTGATGCAACTTGGTTTGGTCGTTCTTTAGCATATTTCTACCTCACAGTGTGGAAATGAACAGGATAGAAGAATAGAAGAACAGATGCAGGTTGTGGAGGCACAGTGTCTAATTCACAGCACTGGATGCTTTGTGTATCCCTGTCATGTTCGTTTGTGGTATTCAATGTTCTAGCATCTCTCTGGTTGGCTGAATCCATATGCCTCTCAAATGGGAACCTGTGCTTTGGCAGCGAGCCGTGCAGTGCAGTGATAACATTAGAAACACTCCGTCTCTGCTCATTGGAGCAGCTGAATTACTCACAGTGTTCTCTTCATCTGCCTAAACACACTCTGCTCCTACTTTGTGGCACACGCAAGATTCTCCTGGTGTGGAGCCGAGATGGAATCCAGGGGACACCTTTTTGAAAGGACCGGCAGGGTTTTTTGACATGCTCACTTTGTTCGGTCACTGCATTGCAATACCACGTTAAAACACTACAGTGCTCGGGTTTAACAAAAACAAAAAAGCCTGATCACATTACACCCGCGTTAGCAACCCTACACTGGCTTCATGTACTGTTCAGGATTGATTTCAAGGTCCTGCTCATAACTCGTAAAGCCTTAAATGGTTTGGCTCTGTCTAATTTCAATGATCTTTTGATCCCATGTGTTCCGAGACGGCCACTCTGATCCCAGGATGCAGGGCTGCTTACCATTCCTAGTATTGTAAAAGAACACAGATGGCAGAGCCTTCAGCTGCAGGGCCCCTAAACGATAGAATGATCTGCCTAGCTCTGGAAGGGAAGAACCAGCTGCTGCAGCTTTTAAAACCAGACTAAAAACACATTTTTACAATGATCTTATTTATCCTAAAATGATTGTTTATCTTTCTCTCGGTTTTGTTTCTTTTATTGTCTTGTGTTTTGACTATATTATTGTGTTTACTGCTTGTATTGTATTCTCTGCTTTGTATTGCTTATTGTTGAGCTGAGGTCAGGTCACAGGGAACCTTTTGGGAATTTAGTGAACCAGTCGAGTTACAAGGCTAGACCTGCCCCTGTTAATCACTAATTGATTGATTGTGTTCAGTATTAAATTGAACCAAAATCCTACACGTTATATTCTACTTGTTGTCTGTGTGTTTTGTGCCATGGGGAGGTGACAGGTATTTTTAAGGACGACAAGTAGATTTTTCTAGCATTTTGTCCCGTGGACAAGAAGTATTTTTTAGAAATTGGCCACCCCTGCGGGCACATTTTAATATGCTGGGCTTCATATTTTAATAAATATTCAGCCTTGAAGCATCTGAAAACACCTGTGTTATTTGAATCCGAAGTGAGTGCTGTACTGTATGTGTATTGTGAAACACATCCTCATCATCATTGACATGCGTTGGTTTTGCTGCTCATTAGAATGTGTTGTGTAAGCCTGTTACAGCAGCACACGCACGCACACTCTTCCCCCTCTCTCTCTCCCCTCTCTCTCTCCTCTCCCCTCTCTCTTCTCTCTCTTCCTCTCCCCCCTCTCTCACTCCCCCCCCCCTCTTTCTCTCCCACTCGTCTCTCTCTCCCCCTCCCTCTTTCACACTCACCCTCCCCCCACTCTCTCTCTCCCACTGTCTCTCTCTCTCCCTCTCCTCTCTCGCTCTCTCTCTCTCACACACACAGCGGGGGGAATTCAGTGCTTGGTCTACAGCAGAAGAAAGCGCTCTGTGTTTGGATGCCGGTGGAAGTGTTTTTGGCGGACAATATGAGAATTTGGGGTATAGTATATTTGAATGGAATACTTAAAGGCCACGTAGTAGAAAGCAAACACAACTCTGTCAGAAGACACATGAACAGTGAAATGTGTTTAAGACTTGCCTTTTCATATTAATACACTGGATGTCTGTGGAATTGTTTTGCTATATTTATTTACACACACAGCGGGGGGAATTCAGTGCTTGGTCTACAGCAGAAGAAAGCGCTCTGTGTTTGGATGCCGGTGGAAGTGTTTTTGGCGGACAATATGAGAATTTGGGGTATAGTATATTTGAATGGAATACTTAAAGGCCACGTAGTAGAAAGCAAACACAACTCTGTCAGAAGACACATGAACAGTGAAATGTGTTTAAGACTTGCCTTTTCATATTAATACACTGGATGTCTGTGGAATTGTTTTGCTATATTTATTTAGGTGTTTATGAAGGAGCTTTGCACTCTCTTTTATTATTGTCAAAGCACGTTTTAAACACACCTTTCAAATTTCTATGGGGGTGCCGGATTTCATGTGATAAGTAATCAAGGGCCTCGCCTTGATCAGTACTTTTTACAAAGTCAGTGCAGGCGAATGAAATCCAGCTGACAGATTGAACTGCTGCTCATTCACAGAGCAGGCAGTCAGTAAATAGCTTGCAGATTGAACTGCTGCTCATTCACAGAGCAGGTAGGGTCAGTAAATAGCTTGCAGATTGAACTGCTGCTCATTCACAGAGCACAGGGTCAGTAAATAGCTTGCAGATTGAACTGCTGCTCATTCACAGAGCAGGTAGGGTCAGTAAATAGCTTGCAGATTGAACTGCTGCTCATTCACAGAGCAAAGAAGCTCAGTAAATAGCTTGCAGATTGAACTGCTGCTCATTCACAGAGCAGGTAGGGTCAGTAAATAGCTTGCAGATTGAACTGCTGCTCATTCACAGAGCAGGTAGGGTCAGTAAATAGCTTGCAGATTGAACTGCTGCTCATTCACAGAGCAAGTAGGATCAGTAAATAGCTTGCAGATTGAACTGCTGCTCATTCACAGAGCAGGTGGGGTCAGTAAATAGCTTACAGATTGAACTGCTGCTCATTCACAGAGCAGGCAAGGATCAGTAAATAGCTTGCAGATTGAACTGCTGCTCATTCACAGAGCAGGTAGGGTCAGTAAATAGCTTGCAGATTGAACTGCTGCTCATTCACAGAGCAGGTAGGGTCAGTAAATAGCTTGCAGATTGAACTGCTGCTCATTCACAGAGCAGGTAGGGTCAGTAAATAGCTTGCAGATTGAACTGCTGCTCATTCACAGAGCAGGTAGGGTCAGTAAATAGCTTGCAGATTGAACTGCTGCTCATTCACAGAGCAGGTAGGGTCAGTAAATAGCTTGCAGATGGTTGAAATGCTGCTCAAGCCCAGGTCCTGCCTGTGAAGAACGTAGTTTGAGTCTGTAGGCTGAACCAGCCCTTGACCCGTCTATGCATATTGTACCAGTTCAGAAGCAGGGCACAAATCAAAATAAGTTGGACCACAGCAAACTAAACTTTAATGGAACAAGAGAACCAATTAGTTACATGAGGGTTCATCTGTTACTGCTTGAGAAACAGAAAGCACTTTTCAGTTCAATCAATTTCTGCTTAGTTTGCAAATGAAAAATACAGTATTATATACAGTACAGAGTTTAAAATTGTACAGAGAGAGTCTTGCCCTGGGCTATTTCATTCAGTCCTGACTAATGTGATGTGTGTGGATAGATGCTGATTGTGTGTGTGTTTGTCTGCTTGTGTATGAGAGAGAGAGTGAGGGTGAGAGTGTACTGGTCTGTGCCTTACACAACGCATTCTAATGAGCCTTGCCCTGGACTATTTCATTCAGTCCTGACTGATGTCTGGTTGGCTCTTTCAGCAGATGCCTCCTCAGTATAGTCAGCAAGGCCTGCAATCGTACTACGACCCCCCGCAGCAGCCAGCGGCACGGGCACAGCCTGCACACACACAGCAGAAGCTCCCGCCCCAGCAGGTAAGCACCACCGCCCTGCCCTCCTGCACCCACGGGGTGATCTAAACAGGCTGAGGCACTTCAGCTCAGAGCTTGCTGTCACTCTTCCAAGTCGGCGTGAAGGGGTGTTAGTTGCTGCAAACAACTGGAACATGAATGTTAATATTGTTTTCAAACTGTGGTAAAATATTCTTTTGCTGCTCTTCCTCCCAAGGAGGACTTCAGAGTTGACTCTTATTCCATTAATGCCTTAATACTAGAATAATACTTTGAATTAGAGCTATTTACTGTAATAAAAATGGTTTTTGTAGATGACTGGTCCCACAGTTTCACAAACATTCACGTCTGCTGAAAAGACGTAATGTCAGCTTTGCGACGTGCTTGGCTACAGTAAGTCACCAGATGTCTTCCTTTTCCAGATACAAATCAGCCTCCACTGTGCCTCGGCTCATCTTTGCTGTAATTAATTACCACTGCCTGTACTGCTGTGCCTTGTCTCATCTTTGCTGTAATTAATTACCGCTGCCTGTACTGCTGTGCCTTGTCTCATCTTTGCTGTAATTAATTACCGCTGCCTGTACTGCTGTGCCTGTCTCATCTTTGCTGTAATTAATTACCACTGCCTGTACTGCGTCTCATCTTTGCTGTAATTAATTACCGCTGCCTGTACTGCTGTGCCTTGTCTCATCTTTGCTGTAATTAATTACCGCTGCCTGTACTGCTGTGCCTCGTCTCATCTTTGCTGTAATTAATTACCGCTGCCTGTACTGCTGTGCCTTGTCTCATCTTTGCTGTAATTAATTACCGCTGCCTGTACTGCTGTGCCTCGTCTCATCTTTGCTGTAATTAATTACCGCTGCCTGTACTGCTGTGCCTCGTCTCATCTTTGCTGTAATTAATTACCGCTGCCTGTACTGCTGTGCCTCGTCTCATCTTTGCTGTAATTAATTACCGCTGCCTGTACTGCTGTGCCTCGTCTCATCTTTGCTGTAATTAATTACCGCTGCCTGTACTGCTGTGCCTCGTCTCTTCTTTGCTGTAATTAATTACCGCTGCCTGTACTGCTGTGCCTTGTCTCATCTTTGCTGTAATTAATTACCACTGGCTGTACTGCTGTGCCTCGTCTCTTCTTTGCTGTAATTAATTACTGCTGGCTGTACTGCTGTGCCTCGTCTCTTTGCTGTAATTAATTCTGACGTGAAACTGGAGAAAGCGCTGTGTAACTACACAATGAAGACAGACTGATTTGGCATGTGAGATAAAAAGGGGGGGATTTTAAGTCATTTAGTTAAACCGTTTGATTTAACCATGAATAATACGCAATGATATTAAATGGCATTTAAGTTTATATTTATTTTGAAGTATGTATTACCATGTTGGTTGAGACCAACATAAATGGTAGGTGAAAAGTCATGTAAAGTGAATCTGAAAGCATGACAAAACCATCATTCAGTGCGGCCTGTAGAGAGGCTCAGGCCTGGGGTTTGAAATAAAATTAAAAGAATCCCCCCCACCCCTCGCTGTACTGCGGATTCGGATGTATCGCCGTCCTGGAGTTGGCTCCCCATTTTTACTGTCTAACTTCGCAAGCGTTACCTGCAATATACATAGACACTTGGAATTACTGTTAGTTTTATTCTGTACTGCACATCACAAACTAAAATATACAGAACAATTAAAAGCAACGCATTAATATCGTACTGTTGACACATTGCACAGTAAGACAAAACAAGTTAAATATCTACTTGCTGAAGCGTTTTTTTTTAAACAATATACTAGCAAAAGCCACAGGGCAGTGACGTCAGCTCCCTAGCAACAAGCTTATGTTGTTGGGAATGGATTCTTTCAATGCAGCGGGTTTGTTGTGCATTTGAGAAAGGAGAGTAAGACTCATGAAATTAATTGGAGACTGAAGTTGATGAGAAGCAATTACCCTCCACAGGACGAATTAAAACGGTGTGCTGCTTTTTATACGAAAACTGAGAAAAAGCATGTTGCTTAGAGGTTTCACACTGGACCCTGCGCCCCCGTGAAACGAGGGAGTGGTTGTACAGTATTTATTTGTTAGCCTGTTTGTTTGTCTATGGGTCTCTCGCTATGTCGCGGCTCTCAATATATACTGGATTTGTATTGGACCCCGACACCCATGATGTATCGAGTGAGTGGTGTATACAGAAAAAGAACACACACCATTGTTAACTATCTCAGTGAGTGTTCTGTTTCATCTCTGTCTTGTAGTATTTAAATTCCACAAGGTTAATTAAAACCTTGGCACGTTCTGCAGCTGTTGGAGATGTGAACCTCACCAAGCCTGCATGAAATCTCTGAGCCCGTAGCGCAGTGTTACTGGAAGAGCTTGTTGCCGGAGCACAGGCAGGGGCCATTTCAAGCGCAATGTCATTCATTTCTCAGCATTTGAATATTAGTTAAGAAGTCCATTAATTAAATGGATAATAAAAATATAGAGACTGGAGAGAGGCAGATATAAGCAGAGGCATTGCGCGATGAGAGAGAGCATTTCGTGTGAAAGGGTTCAGCTTGGTAATTTGTTGGAGCTGGTTTTAATTGTTATAACCTTTTTCAATAGCAGAGCTTATCCTAGTCCTTGAAACTAGCCTGCAGATTATGTACTTGCCTAAAATAAGTACCAGTGCTCAGCTTTGCTTTAATAGATTAAGGACAGGAAGCACTCCTCAGAACTTTCACTTGACAAGACACTAGATTTGGTTTAGTTCCTCAGCAGTATTTCTTTTTATATTGTGTGGAATTTCAACAATATTTAGCAGCTTGACTCATAACAGCAACTCCTTATCTACTGAAGTCACTCCAGGTGGTGGTTCTAGTCTTTCTATACAGAGGAGTTAACATGGGGGAATGTACAATGGGGGTTCAGCAGAGTGGGCACTGTAGACAAGGAGTCCTTCAACACAGGGGGCCTTTAAAACAGTCCATTGCAAACCCTTTCTCAACATGTGCATTCGGATATACCTTCTTCGTTAAGTGAGAGATGCTGTATGTTTATTGAGGAAGTCCTGTCAAGGTGTGAAGAGGAAGTTTGCCCTGCTGTGATCACTGTACGCTGTTCATTCCTTGTCAGCATAGTAATGCTGTACAATGTACATAAAATATTGTACATAATGGACGTTACTGTATCAGATCCATATTGTACATAATGGACGTCTCTTACTGTATTAGATCCATATTGTATGTGACGGACGTCTCTTACTGTATTAGATCCATATTGTATGTGATGTCTGTCCTCCATGTATCTGAAACCACTGACAGGTGTAGTGTACTGTGAGAGAAGGCATGTTTTGGTCAGTATTTATGGAATTGTTCTTGTATGCACCTAGAAGTGTTGAGGTGACTTGTTTGGTTTTCACCTACAGTAATGCTTTCAGAAGGACGTGCTGTGCTGTGCTTTTAATACCTCTGTGCCATGAATCCAGACTGCACTGACACATTAAACGGTATGTGTAAACTGGCACTGGGGATGCAGTGTTAATAATACATTGTTTGTACATTTGTGTAAGTTATCTTACATTTACCAGCCCACACACACACACACACACACAATGGAGGGATACAGTATACTTTATATTTATCATGGATTAGAACGGTAGCTCTTTCTGTTTCACCCTCATATTCTACGGAAAACTCTGAAGATTCTTGTGACCTTGATATGACCCATTTACACGGCATTCCTCTTGAGTAAATATATTTGTTTAAGTAAATGTGTAGGGTTAATATATTTGTTTAAGTAAATGTGTAGGGTTAATATTTGCTTAAGTAAATGTGTAGGGTTAATATATTTGTTTAAGTAAATGTGTAGGGTTAATATATTTGTTTAAGTAAATGTGTAGGGTTAATATATTTGCTTAAGTAAATGTGTAGGGTTAATATATTTGCTTAAGTAAATGTGTAGGGTTAATATATTTGCTTAAGTAAATGTGTATGGTTAATATTAGACTGTGATATTGTCATTACCTTTTGGCTGATTAGGGGGCACAGAAAACATCACCTCTCAGAACATGGCAAAAAAAAAAAAAAAAAAAAAGAAGCTTCACAGTTGTCTTTTTTGGAATGCTGTGTATAGTTATTAAAAATGTTAAACAGTTAATTGCTTATCAAGACAAGGAATTCATGACATTTCTTGTGAGATTCTGGGCCAGGAGCCAGTCCATTTAGTTACACTGATAAACACACTCCCAGGCACCAGTCTCATTTAAATGGAGCATGTTTGTCAAGCTCTTAGCAGTACCCGCATTTGGATAAATCAGTCTGAATTAAATTCTGTAAATCAGGGTGAACCCTGGTGGAAGTGTGGCGTGTACAGCGAGCACCCCTACACACATTAAAACGTGCAACAGCAGCTTCTGTACAGGGGCAATATTCAAGACATGCACAAAATTATTTAACAGAATGGTGAGGCAACTTGCCAGAACAGAAAACACCAAATTGCTCAGCAACTTCTGATTCAGGGTAATTTTTTCAGGAGCTCGAACAATTTCCAACTTGGAATTGGAATTGGAAATTAAATTTTAAAAAAAGCAATTGACATGAACCCTGGTTTTTGATAATTAGGGGGTCAGTTGTGATTCAGGCGTTTTTGCAGTTCTGTGCAAGCCCCCTGCTTATGAGCAGACGTGCGTCTCTGATAAGTCTGGTTAAAAAGTGCTTCTCGTGGTCGGGTTCAAGCCTCTAGATCAGTGGTTCCCAACCTTTTTGGGTGTGCGGACCCCCTCTGACCCTCCAAAACTTTCACGGACCACCATGTACTACTATCATAGTGACACTGTTCTACAAGGAAAGTGTATTAATTTTGCTTTTCACTATAGTGCGGCAATTGATAACGAAGTCATACTGGAAATTGATTAACTTCCCTAAGGAGGTGGCTGGTGTTGTTTCAGCGATGTTGCAGCATGAGTGTCCTGTTGGAGTGATGACAGTTTTATCCTTAAATCTGGTTCCACATCCAGCTTTATGGCATTGCGCTTTCACTACTGGTGAAAGCGAGTTAAATAATGCTGCTTCCACTTCTTTAATATTGCATGCTTAACTGCGTAAACGTGTTTCTCAATTAAATAAAAAGAATATGCAAAATGTTTTTTTTAATGTATTTAATGATTAATTCTTGGTGAGGCCATGCCTCACTTGCCTTAGCTGACGAGCTGCCTCTGTACTCCACTGCCACCTTCACTCGTTTTCCTCTTCAAGACCCTGTTTCTGTCCAGCGGTCCGCTAGCGGGGTGAACCACGTGGGGGTGTTTCTAACGTGCTGCGAGCTGCAGCGTGTGGTGGGATTTATTCACCAGGCTAAACCACTTGACTCTGAAACTCGCTCCACATTCAACCACGCTTACACAGTGTGTGCGAAGTGTAATACAGCGGCATGTGCTACGTACTGCTGAAGTTCATTTGCGTTGTGAAATGAGCGACTTGCCAGTGCGAGGAGGCTGTTTTTATGTTGATGGGTTAGGGTTGCGCGGCCCACAGGTTGGGAGCCACGGCTCTAGGTATTCCATACTCTGTATCAGCAGGTCTCAACCACATTTTATATCTTTAAACTGAAACTGTGACCCACCCAATAAAAACAAAGCTGTAAAGAAATTTAAAAAAAGGAAAATATTTCATTTAATGTAGATATTATAAATAAATAAATAAAACGAACAGTACATTTTACGAATACTATAAAGTAATTAAATGATGAAGAAGCAACCCTAATGTGCGATCTGTGCTGCTTGCCCACTGTAAAGTTTCTTTCCTGAGGTGTGAGATGCTAACTCTGAGATCACCCCTCTTATGAAGCTTGTTCCTGCATTGGTGCCGTGATGGAAAACCCTCATTTTCAAAAAAATACGTTGCTGTAAACGGCAGCAAATGCTTGATGGCTTTCAGCACAATATTGGGATATTCACATTTAACCGGGATCAAAATTGCGACAGAGGAACCTCCACAAATGTCCTCTTCAAAGATCTGTCACAGGAGAGTTCTATGAGCTTGTCTTCACAGTCACCAGCAGGTCAATGTTTGACGTAGGATCGCCAGGGAAAGACTCCTCAGATTGTCCTGCGACAGTAGAGAGATGGGTTACAACCCCTTTCTTACTTGACTGAAATACTGGGCTTCATGATCATCAAACTTTTCAGTCATGAGAGGAAATGTGTCAGTACTCCCATCAGCAGCTTGCTTCACCCATAATTCCAGCTTTAATTCTGTTGTTGTGCTCAAAAATGTTACCTCCATGGCCTTGCAGTGATGCATTTAGCTGGTTGAGGTGACTGAAGATATCAGCCAGGTAAGCAAGTTATGCAGCCACTCTGTGTCAACAAAATGCTCTGCTAAATCAGACTTCTTATCCAACAAAAATGAACACACCTTCTAAAGGGAGCTCATAAAGACGATGCAGCACTTTACCCCTTGACAGCCAACGAACTTCGGTGTGCCATAAAAGGTGGACGTGTTCGCTTCGTATATCCCTGCACAGCACTTCGAAACAGCGAGCATGGAGGGGGTGTGCTTTTATAAAGTGAACACATTCTGGAACCATCTGTAAAACAGCGTGCAGTTCTGGGCTTAGTTTTTTTTTTTATGCTAAGGCCTCTTTGGGAACAAAACAATTGTGCCAGCAAAACCCGCTGAGCAACCCCTGACTTTCTGCTCATAGCGGCAGGACTATCAGTAGCCACACAGTTCTTCCATTCCAATGTGTTTTCTACCATAAGGGTTAAAAACCTTGAAAATCTCCTCAGCTGTTTTTTGTGGGGAGTTCTGCACTAAACAGCAAATCTTCCTGTAAGTGAGTATTGCAGCAGTAACATGCACACAAGCAAACCACGCAGTCAGCTACATCTGTCGACTCGGCTGTTTGAATGGCAAACCACTCGCTCGCTTTCACAACATCCACAAGTTGCTCTTTAGTGTCTGTTATCCTCCTGTGTTCAGTATCATTCGATAGCGGGATACACTTAAATTTCCTGGCAGCAGATTCTCAGAACACTTTGGTACACATATCCAAAGCAGCTGGTAATACCAACTCTTCGGCTATCGTGTGGCTTTTTTACATTTAGCTATACGCTGTGAAACTAGAAAGGAAGTTCAAAGCACTCTGAGATACAGTAGAAGCGCAGCTAACTGTATTTTTTGTGTTTGTGTCGGCTTCAATTTCCTCTAAGTAAGCCAAAGGTTTCCCTTCATCACCAGGAGCAGCGTTTGCTGATTCCTCTTGAGTTTTGACAGTTTCGTGCTTTCATTGGCAAGCACTTCACAGCAATGACACACTGTGGTTTGGTTTCAGTTTCAGAACCCATATCAGTGAATCCCAACTAAAGATACGATTTGTCGTATTTACGTTTAGGCCCACCGTTTTTATTAGATTTGTTGTTGTGCGGTTTCTGCTGGCACAGTCACTGAATTTGATGGTGATGTAGCTTCTTGGTCAGGACCAGCACGTTTCAGAAAACAATCCTTTTTTTTAATTCACTTATCTAATTCATTTGAATTTATTTCTTAACTGTTCCTTACACCTTTTTCGTTTCCCTGCTTTATCCTTTCCAGATCCCAGTGTGTGTCAAGTCTTAACAGTTGCAAATGCACTCACTTTCTTGCACTCAACGTAATTTCCTTGTGCCTCGTTCTTAGTGTAAATTAAAATTAAATTTGATTGGCGGTACTCATTATTTTACAACACACTATTTTGGTTTACCCGAGTCAAATTACATAAGGTAAAAAAAAAGTAAAATAAGCATTAATGTTGATGTTTGCGACAGGGAAAAATGGTAGAACAGTAATATTCATTATTTTGGGAAACTGGGCTTTGTGACCCACTTAGAAACAGTGTGTGTGACCCACTGGTTGAGAAACGCTTCTGTATGTGAAGCTTTGCTAAACATCATGCATGAGTTCATTTCTGTCTGTTGTTCAGGCTAACGATTACAATCCCTGGTTGTTACTGTTATTGATAGCTGTCCTTTTTAAACAAGTGATTCTCGCCAGAACATGGAGCACAGCAATGGGCTAGTTTGCTTCCGTTCTTGGATCGCTGGTTATAGCATGTGTGTACCAGAGTAGCTATGGATGTTCAGTATTGCTGTATTTACACTGCATATTTATTTCCCTGTTATTAACTGCTCAAGTGTTAAACACGAAAAGGATTTCAAACTCTGCGGATGCCTTCAATCAGGCTTGTCTGAATATCAGTCAGTCAGGATTGTGTACAAGCTCTAGCTGACAGCAGAGCTGATAGATAAATTGATAGCGTTATCATCCATAACTACCAAACACTCAGGTGCTGCATTTACAAATGCTACAAGAAACATTGAACAAGACTACGAGTCGAAACGTCTCGGCATTTAATTATAGTTTCTTTTAGTTATTTCAAAATAAAGACTTTGATAGAAGCCTGATAATTGGCCATCAATTTTGAATGTACTTCTGTTTCCAAGACTTCCCAAATTATTCACAGGTTTCTTCAAAGTAATAGCTCTGCTCTGGAGAACAGCTGCAAATTTCCACCCTAGCCTCCCTGAAGGAATTAATTTAAGAATGGAACACTTCACAACTCCTTGCTGGCTCCTCACGTCATATCCGTGAAATCCTTTCTTCCTATACACCTCGACAGAGTAACGACAGGCGTTTATAACTTTTGTATCTTATATTAAAAAACCTTGAGAGTTGCCCCCCCTCCCCCATTCAAAATACATCAGGTTTACAAGCGTGAACGTGCAATTCTAAACACAGAAAGGTGCTCAGATCTGAGAGACGTGAGTTTAAGGAACAGAAGGAACAGAAGCCAGCCCTCCATAACTCCAGGAAAACCCAACCATGTGGACAGGAGTCTAGTACATCAGGAGAGAGCGTCCAGTAGTCTACCACAGCATCAGAGACCGTCCAGGAGTCTAGCACAGCAGGAGAGACCGTCCAGGAGTCTAGCACAGCAAGAGAGACCGTCCAAGAGTCTAGCACAGCAGGAGAGACCGTCCAGGAGTCTAGCACAGCAAGAGAGACCGTCCAGGAGTCTAGCACAGCAAGAGAGACTGTCCAGGAGTCTAGCACAGCAAGAGAGACCGTCCAGCAGGAGAGACCGTCCAGGAGTCTAGCACAGCAGGAGAGGCCGTCCAGGAGTCTAGCACAGCAGGAGAGACCGTCCAGGAGTCTAGCACAGCAGGAGAGACCGTCCAGGAGTCTAGCACAGCAGGAGAGACTGTCCAGGAGTCTAGCACAGCAGGAGAGACCGTCCAGGAGTCTAGGACAGCAGGAGAGATCATCCAGCTTGTCTTTAAGTACAAAACAAAAAGGCTTGGGCCGCACTGCATGGGAGCAGATACTATACCTGTTCCAGTCTCCAGCAGTTTTAACAGTATTAGTAAGTAATGATGTATAATTCTGTGTGGTCTCTTCATGCACAGCGTATGACACACAAGGACGTGGAAGTCTAGAACTGAAGGCCCTTTATATTAAAAGCATAACTCGGTGCTCAGCTGAGACCCATGTGACACGGGAAGAAAATAGCTGGGAGTTGCAAGAAAATGCAAATTGCAGTATGTTTGCGCTTCAACTGGCCCATTCCTATACACCTACCCCTTAGTGTTCATCCTGCATTCACTATTGACAGAATAAAGCGTTTGAGAAGATTGTCCCAGAGAGAGAGGGGAATTGTACACAAAAGGAGATGGTCTCATAAAGTGAAATGGGGCAGGAAAAAAATGCAGTAATAAAGAAACACAATGTGATACGATGATGTGGTGGTTAGAAAGGAGCCGGGGGAACCAGGGCAAGCACAGTGGATCTGTATTAGTGTTTGTACACTGTAATATATTGATATCCTGCTATGTGTGTGGGTTTTCAGAGCCACTCTGCTTTGGTAAGTCAGTGTAGTATAGTCACAGCTATTTTACCAGCACATCATCTTTAATTACGTGTATGTCTTTCCCATCTCAGTGCTATAGTACCCATCATGACTATGCAAATAGGGTGTAGAGTCCCAGAGGTATCTGACTATTCAATAATGATAACCTCATCCATTCGTAAAACATTTGGAAGTTTGTTTTCCAAAATGGAAACAGCAGTAGTTTGTATAGTCTTGGATACAGAAACAGTCTGTGCCAACTTGGGTCCTGCTAGCTGCCCTCTATCAAAGTGTTATCGCGCACACACACGCTCCCACAACCATGCACGCACACACGCACAAGCACACACGCCCTCACACATGCACAAGCACACCCACGCCCACGCACGTAAACCCTCACACACGCACACACACACACCAATAATTTAAGTTAACTGGGTGGTGATCTTGTCACCAAAGTAGCTGAAGAGAGCAAAGTGTACAGCCAGACCGAGCAACACTGAATGTTCGTTCGGCACAATGGAAAAAGAGTTGTGATGAAGCAGTGTGAGAGATTGGGCATATCACTTACTGCACTGCCATTGCCTCTGCCCCCTGCTATTCATGCCAGCTGCTTTTCAGCTGTCCTTGGCTTCCTGCACTGGCATGAAAGACGAGGAGGAGGCCAGCATAATAAGCTGACTGGCAGTCCATTGGACCGTCAATTTCCACTGCGGCCTACATTGGCAACTTGTGATGCAAGACTTTGTATACTCCCCTTGGCTTCAAGTCTTCATCAGCCTTGTCGACCGTGCAAAAATGAACTGAACCTGGTATTTAAAATAAGTCTACTTTTATTCAAATCAAATAAGTTGACTTTGTGTTCAAGTGCCTTCTGTTTCAGAGGATAGGCCTTGCATATTTCCTGGATTGGTTCACTAATGAACATATTAAATGAATCAGCGCTGTTTGACTGCACTGCCTACATGAGGTTAGATTTTGCTACACTAAGCATCAAGCAGAATGGATTTTTATTTTTTGCTCACTGTAGAAGATGAAAATCAATGAGAATGTTGTCTTGAAGTGTAATTGAAGATATGTATGGGCATAGCAGACACGGTGTACACAGGGAATTTCAGAGCTGGATTTGGTTAATGAAATAATGTAGTTTAATTAGAATATGACATTGGCGCAGAGCCTTTGAGATAAAGACTGGCAAGGCCTCCCTCCAGCCCTGAGCTGTATTGTGCTTCAGTCCTGGCCACGAACGGAGTTTCATGAACTATAATTATATTGCACTGGTGCTCGTCCCTCTTCTAAAATGCACCTGAATTTACTTTTATTTGAATTCAACTAGTTTTTAATCATAGCCATTCCCTTGGGACTATATTTTTGGCAGATTTCCAGCTGGTAAAGTGCTTCTGTTGGTTTTAATTGGTCTGTTGTTTTTTTACATTGGCTTGTGACATCTAATTGAAACCAGTGGCTGCACTGCATGTGGAAACTGATTGGCTGACATGGGGAAGCCACCTTGGTAACCCCATGGCATCAGTTCTATGTGATAATGTTAACAATCATTTTAGAAGGGTTATTGCACATTTTCAGCTGACTTTTAGGAAGAAAACAAGCTCTCCAAATGCCATGCCTACTCCACACATGCAAGACAGTAGGACATAGTCTATAAAGAAATCGGATACGTTTTAGTCTAGTTTAAATGGATGCGACAATCCAAGGAAATGTTTTCTGTGCCATTGAGTTTCTGGGTATTCTAGGCTGTCAAAGGGGAATAAGTTTCTGCTGTGTCATTTATAATAGGTTTCCTTCTGTAACATGACTGAAAAAGAAACAAAAAAAACCTGTACCAAACTGAAGGTGAACAATCCTAAATATCTTTTCTGTGGGTCCGTGTTCACAAAGCTTAAACTTGCGAAAGAATGTTCATTTCAGAGTCGGTATTTTATTTAATTAAATTTCAGTTGTATTCTAAATTAGTGGCTTTTCAGCATTCTCTAATAATATTTCAATGTTTTCCACAAAAGCACAGCCTTTGCAAAAATGAAGTAGATCATCTTTAGCAGCCTATCAACTATCCTGCAGTGTAAAGATAGAAGAACATGGTGCTGTTATCTGTTCAGCCACTGAAGTCTAAGCCAGCCGACACCTTAGTGAGGCAGTGCTGTATGTCAATTATTCTTGTGGTTCTTTGTACTTTGATTCCATGGGCCTCAACAGTCCACCCCCACCCCCCCTTTCTCCATCCGACTTCTCTGATTGTGAAATACTTGAACAGTCCTGTTTTCCCTCTTGGGTCACGACATTTGAGATGAGACTTGTTAGTGTCGAGTGATTGTCGCGTCCCCAAGCCCTCAATCTTCACTGAATAACACTCCTCCCCTCTAGCTTTGGCAGCATGTCATGCGTGCTTTCTCTTTTAAAACCGCTACTGTCATTTAAGAGCTGGATGTCTCAATGCCCCACTGAACTCTGCTTAATCCTGAGAACAGAGGAGACAGAAATGCTTACAGCCATCAAGGTGTGACTAAGCTTTCTGCATGGTGTTGCAACTCGTATCGCTGGTCAATCATTTTAAAAGTCCAAGGTAATTCCAAAACAAAATTTTACTCAGCTTTACAGTGCCAAGCAGCCCCCTAACATGAATTTTATGTTGTTGTTATTTGTCTTTTTTTGGTTGTTTTTTTCTGGTAAATCAGAAACGCACAATGTCATTTTGTTTTATGTGGAAACAAACTACACTGTGAATCTGTGTACAGAGTGAACTTTATGGCAACTCATGGATATGACCACATCTGTTAAAAATGTTTTAATGGCATTATTGGTGTTTCTGAAAAGATATTGCATAACTACAAGGATGACAAGGTTGACTACCATAATACTGCACTGCAATTAGAAGACCGGTGGGCAAAGGCTTCATTTTTATTACATCTATGTGATGTGGTGTGCATTGTCAGATTCCAATATATGTGGCTGGACTCTGAAGAATGCAGACCTGTATATTCTGAGAGAGAGAACTAGAACTAGAATGCTGTTGCTGTAAAGAACAAGATTGCTCCATTCCAGACTGCAGAACGGCAAACCGAGCCTAGCTGTTACCTCTGTACTGACAGCACAATGTCTATGAATACAGCCAGAGGTGTTCAAGAATATTACATTTCTTAGGCAACTTGGGTTGGACGAGAGAAGCTGCTTACAGACAGGCCACTTGCAGCTGATTGAATCTGCTGTTACAGTGAACACAGTTGTGTGAAAAGAGGAACGATGTGAGGTGTGTGAATAGAGGAACACTGTGAGGTGTGAATAGAGGAACACTGTGAGGTGTGTGAATAGAGGAACAATGTGAGGTGTGTGAATAGAGGAACAATGTGAGGTGTGAATAGAGGAACAATGTGAGGTGTGTGAATAGAGGAACAATGTGAGGTGTGAATAGAGGAACACTGTGAGGTGTGCGAATAGAGGAACAATGTGAGGTGTGAATAGAGGAACGATGCGAGGTGTGTGAATAGAGGAACAATGTGAGGTGTGAATAGAGGAACAATGTGAGGTGTGTGAATAGAGGAACAATGTGAGGTGTGTGAATAGAGGAACAATGTGAGGTGTGAATAGAGGAACAATGTGAGGTGTGCGAATAGAGGAACAATGTGAGGTGTGTGAATAGAGGAACAATGTGAGGTGTGTGAATAGAGGAACACTGTGAGGTATGTGAATAGAGGAACAATGTGAGGTGTGAATAGAGGAACAATGTGAGGTGTGCGAATAGAGGGAACAATGTGAGGTGTGTGAATAGAGGAACAATGTGAGGTGTGAATAGAGGAACAATGTGAGGTGTGTGAATAGAGGAACAATGTGAGGTGTGAATAGAGGAACAATGTGAGGTGTGTGAATAGAGGAACAATGTGAGGTGTGAATAGAGGAACAATGTGAGGTGTGTGAATAGAGGAACAATGTGAGGTGTGTGAATAGAGGAACAATGTGAGGTGTGTGAATAGAGGAACAATGTGAGGTGTGAATAGAGGAACAATGTGAGGTGTGTGAATAGAGGAACAATGTGAGGTGTGAATAGAGGAACAATGTGAGGTGTGCGAATAGAGGAACAATGTGAGGTATGCGAATAGAGGAACAATGTGAGGTGTGTGAATAGAGGAACAATGTGAGGTGTGTGAATAGAGGAACAATGTGAGGTGTGTGAATAGAGGAACACTGTGAGGTATGTGGAATAGAGGAACGATGCGAGGTGTGTGAATAGAGGAACAATGTGAGGTGTGCGAATAGAGGAACAATGTGAGGTGTGTGAATAGAGGAACATGTGAGGTGTGTAGAGGAACAATGTGAGGTGTGAATAGAGGAACAATGTGAGGTGTGTGAATAGAGGAACAATGTGAGGTGTGAATAGAGGAACAATGTGAGGTGTGTGAATAGAGGAACAATGTGAGGTGTGAATAGAGGAACAATGTGAGGTGTGTGAATAGAGGAACAATGTGAGGTGTGAATAGAGGAACAATGTGAGGTGTGTGAATAGAGGAACAATGTGAGGTGTGAATAGAGGAATGTGAGGTGTGTGAATAGAGGAACAATGTGAGGGTGTGAATAGAGGAACAATGTGAGGTGTGTGAATAGAGGAACAATGTGAGGTGTGAATAGAGGAACAATGTGAGGTGTGTGAATAGAGGAACAATGTGAGGTGTGTGAATAGAGGAACAATGTGAGGGTGTGAATAGAGGAACAATGTGAGGTGTGTGAATAGAGGAACAATGTGAGGTGTGAATAGAGGAACAATGTGAGGTGTGAATAGAGGAACAATGTGAGGTGTGCGAATAGAGGAACAATGTGAGGTGTGCGAATAGAGGAACAATGTGAGGTGTGAATAGAGGAACAATGTGAGGTGTGAATAGAGGAACAATGTGAGGTGTGAATAGAGGAACAATGTGAGGTGTGTGAATAGAGGAACAATGTGAGGTGTGTGAATAGAGGAACAATGTGAGGTGTGTGAATAGAGGAACACTGTGAGGTAGAGGAACGATGCGAGGTGTGTGAATAGAGGAACAATGTGAGGTGTGAATAGAGGAACAATGTGAGGTGTGTGAATAGAGGAACAATGTGAGGTGTGAATAGAGGAACAATGTGAGGTGTGTGAATAGAGGAACAATGTGAGGTGTGAATAGAGGAACAATGTGAGGTGTGTGAATAGAGGAACAATGTGAGGTGTGTGAATAGAGGAACAATGTGAGGTGTGTGAATAGAGGAACAATGTGAGGTGTGAATAGAGGAACAATGTGAGGTGTGTGAATAGAGGAACAGTGTGAGGTGTGAATAGAGGAACGATGTGAGGTGTGTGAATAGAGGAACAGTGTGAGGTGTGAATAGAGGAACAATGTGAGGTGTGTGAATAGAGGAACAATGTGAGGTGTGAATAGAGGAACGATGCGAGGTGTGTGAATAGAGGAACAATGTGAGGTGTGAATAGAGGAACAATGTGAGGTGTGTGAATAGAGGAACAATGTGAGGTGTGAATAGAGGAACAATGTGAGGTGTGTGAATAGAGGAACAATGTGAGGTGTGAATAGAGGAACAATGTGAGGTGTGTGAATAGAGGAACAATGTGAGGTGTGAATAGAGGAACAATGTGAGGTGTGTGAATAGAGGAACAATGTGAGGTGTGAATAGAGGAACAATGTGAGGTGTGTGAATAGAGGAACAATGTGAGGTGTGTGAATAGAGGAACAATGTGAGGTGTGTGAATAGAGGAACAATGTGAGGTGTGTGAATAGAGGAACAATGTGAGGTGTGTGAATAGAGGAACAATGTGAGGTGTGTGAATAGAGGAACAATGTGAGGTGTGTGAATAGAGGAACAATGTGAGGTGTGTGAATAGAGGAACAATGTGAGCTGTGTGAATAGAGGAACAATGTGAGGTGTGAATAGAGGAACAATGTGAGGTGTGCGAATAGAGGAACAATGTGAGGTGTGCGAATAGAGGAACAATGTGAGGTGTGTGAATAGAGGAACAATGTGAGGTGTGAATAGAGGAACAATGTGAGGTGTGTGAATAGAGGAACAATGTGAGGTGTGAATAGAGGAACAATGTGAGGTGTGTGAATAGAGGAACAATGTGAGGTGTGTGAATAGAGGAACAATGTGAGGTGTGTGAATAGAGGAACACTGTGAGGTGTGAATAGAGGAACACTGAGATTTCAGAGGTCGTGTGTGGGGTACTGATTCTGCAATGATGTATTGTTTTCCACTCTAACAATAAAAAGGGCAAGTGTACAGAATTGCTTAATTGAGCATTGATGGAAAGTCATCTGTCATCTTCCATTGTGTGTGTGTTTGTCGCTGCGTGTGTTTATGTCTGTCTGTCTGTGTGTGTGTGTGTGTGTGTGTGCGTGTTTTAATGTCAGTTTGTGGGTCTGACTCGTGAAAAGCGGGTTGCTTGGATGGTCTGTAATGAACTGTAAATATACAACAAACACAGCATAATGAAGCCACTTGTGTTGGGTTAAGCAGACACCTTGGGGAGGCAGGAAAGTGGGAGCAGCAGCACGGAGTCAGCAGTGTAGCAGCTGTCTGTGGCCAGGCTGGAGAGGAACCTGAGCTTTGGGACGTCAGTTGGTTTTCATTTGAACCTGGTTTCCATATAGACAGCCTTGTCAGGGGAAGCTTGAATACGATTCCTGTTCAAATTGAAGTGGAATAACTATTTTCCGGTGCTTTACTTTTTCTGATTAAAAAAATGGAACAACAAAATGAGAGTGAATGGCGTGATAGAGAACCAAACCGAGAGCATGGGGCATGTAAAGGTGCAACCTGCACTTCAGTGTTTTTACTGCTTGTAAAAAAAAAAAAAAAAAAAAAAAAAAAAAAAAAAAAAGTACTACACTGTAATGTGTATAATGCATTAGTCAGGTGTAAAATCTGTGAGTCTGTGTTAATGCTGCTGCTCTTCAGTGCATTGCATGCTTAAATAAGCCAGGCCGGTGCACCATGTGAATGCGCTTTATTTGTATGTTAATGAGACCCATTACTGCTACTTTCCATGGAAGAAAAAAAAGCTCAACCCTGCAGCTCTCTGCCTGTCAGGCAGAGTGAAAATACATGGGGCCTCATTTACGAAGCGTTTACTGTATGGAAAACGTGATTATCTGCGCAGTTCACACTGTGAAAATACATGGGGCCTCATTTACGAAGCGTTTACCGTATGGAAAACGTGATTATCTGCGCAGTTCACACTGTGAAAATACATGGGGCCTCATTTACGAAGCGTTTACTGTATGGAAAACGTGATTATCTGCGCAGTTCACACTGTGAAAATACATGGGGCCTCATTTACGAAGCGTTTACCATATGGAAAACGTGATTATCTGCGCAGTTCATACTGTGAAAATACATGGGGCCTCATTTACGAAGCGTTTACCGTATGGAAAACATGATTATCTGCGCAGTTCACACTGTGAAAATACATGGGGCCTCATTTACGAAGCGTTTACTGTATGGAAAACGTGATTATCTGCGCAGTTCACACTGTGAAAATACATGGGGCCTCATTTACGTAGCGTTTACCGCACGCAAAACGTGATTATCATACGCAGTTCTGCCCCCGTTCTATTTACGATACCCACTTCTGTGTGGGATTTAGGATTTAGCGGACGCAAAATGAAAAGGGGGCGGAATCTTTTTCCATATATATATATATATATGAATAACAAACTAACTAAACTAACAAATAAATTAATTAATAAATAAAACTTCCTAAGATAAACAAACACCTCCCCAAAACCTGAAGAAAGAATATGTAAATATATTTTTAACCTCAGATAGAACAAACAAAAAACAAGTCCGACCTACAATTGAGCTCGGATCTGGAGCTGTAGTCCTGAGAGCTACACCTCCTACATGTACACAGCGTGGAGATTGAGCTCGGATCTGGAGCTGTAGTCCTGAGAGCTACATGTACACAGAGTGGAGATTGAGCTCGGGTCTGGAGCTGTAGTCCTGAGAGCTACACCTCCTACATGTACACAGCGTGGAGATTGAGCTCGGATCTGGAGCTGTAGTCCTGAGAGCTACATGTACACAGAGTGGAGATTGAGCTCGGGTCTGGAGCTGTAGTCCTGAGAGCTACATGTACACAGCGTGGAGATTGAGCTCGGGTCTGGAGCTGTAGTCCTGAGAGCTACATGTACACAGCGTGGAGATTGAGCTCGGGTCTGGAGCTGTAGTCCTGAGAGCTACATGTACACAGCGTGGAGATTGCGCTCGGGTCTGGAGCTGTAGTCCTGAGAGCTACATGTACACAGCGTGGAGATTGAGCTCGGGTCTGGAGCTGTAGCCCTGACAGCTACATGTACACAGCGTGGAGATTGAGCTCGGGTCTGGAGCTGTAGCCCTGAGAGCTACATGTACACAGCGTGGAGATTGAGCTCGGGTCTGGAGCTGTAGTCCTGAGAGCTACATGTACACAGCGTGGAGATTGAGCTCGGGTCTGGAGCTGTAGTCCTGAGAGCTACATGTACACAGCGTGGAGATTGCACTCGGGTCTGGAGCTGTAGTCCTGAGAGCTACATGTACACAGCGTGGAGATTGAGCTCGGATCTGGAGCTGTAGTCCTGAGAGCTACATGTACACAGCGTGGAGAAGGGTTTGTGGAAAAGGGTTTATTGTGTGTCTTTCTGAAGTTGATTTGTGTGATTAAATTATTGTTTACAGACGGGTGCTCGACTGAGACTTGCTGCCTGCTAGGCTTGGTTGAGGAGAAGGGCAGCAAGTGATTGGCTGTGCTGGTCCTCAATCAGCAGGTGGGCGGGTCTTGACCGAGTGTCCATCAGTTTAAAAACATCCAGTGGAGCTGGCTGTGGAGGACTGCAATACCGTGCTACAGAAGGGAGCTGCATGTACTCAGGAGGAGAGCGTCCGCTCTGCAGGAATGACAGCCAAGGCTGTGTGAAGCAGCAGGAGTCATCGTATGAACACCGGCTCATCAGTAGGTTAGTTTAGGGGATAGTGATCCCATGTGATGTATAGCGAGGGTTACACAGTATAGCCGGTTCCTGGAGCGGAACTCCTCATTTATAAGGCTAGCGCTCGCTCTGTGTGCCACCTTTTATTTGTTGTTTTTGTACTGTGTTTTTTATTTTGTCTTTTGTACAGCTTGCTGTATATGTCCTCTGTGCGTTACCATTACTGGTAATGTCACAAGACCCCTTTGTTTACTTTATTTTGTGTTCATAAGCCTGCACGTCTGTGCTGACATTTCAGCTCCCAACTTCATTTCTCTCTGTCATGTATATCAGCGGTTACCCACACACGTGACACAGGCACCCTGTCACAGAGGTTCAAATCAATGGCAAGTCACTTAACCTCCTTGTGCTCAGTCTTTCGGGTGAGACGTTGTAAATGACTCTGCTGCTGATGCATAGTTCACACACCCTAGTCTCTGTAAGTCACCTTGGATAAAGGCATCTGCTAAATAAACAAATAATATTAATGTCCTGTTAGTTTTTCTAACTTGCAAGATTCTCATTGCCATTCATTAACCTTATTACGGCTTTGGTAAGGTGGGTCTAAACACTTCTGTTTTATTTTCATGTCATGGCTGCATGTCTTTAATGAGGCTGTGAGGCGAGAGTGTATTAAATGGAATGTCCAGACATTAATTTATGTGTACAGAAATAAAATAATTTATTTTTATTATCTATACACAACAAAATAATTAAATAACAAAAGAAAACAAAATGGTGTGAGGGAAGGAGTGCAGGGGTGAAATCCAAAACAGACCTTGAGAACTCGTCTTTAATCGTCTTCGTGGCGAACCATACATAAACAAAAAAAGACAAAAGAAATGTTAGTGTTTTCAAAAGAATCCAGCTGCACCAAACTAGTCTCTCCCTCCACCCGTTACTCCGCCTATTTTACTTTCGGACCAACCCCGAACACAGTAGTACGTTCCCTTTAGTATGTAATGTCCTGCCTCTGTAGTCAGTGGAACACCAATCCCCAACTGACAAGTGTCCTTATCCTTCACTTGGCTCCAGTGGCTGGAATTTACATACTCGTACTTCCGCCCCTCACCAAGGTGCCGCCCCTCAAAAAGATGACTTTTGCCATGGTCACGAGATCTTGGTAAGGGAGGTCCCGAGTTGGTTTGATGCCATCTACTGTCAGGAGGCTGAATCACAGACCGAAAACCCTTTGACTCATCACATATCCCACCCCTCAGAGTGGAGCCGAAGGAACACTCGGAAACCTCTAACTCTTCCCTTTTCCCTCCCTCCCAGGAAAAAAAATCAGCATTTTGATGTAACTTACCCGCACGATACCTTATTTGAAAGGCGAAGGGTTGGAGCGCCAGGTACCACCGCGTAATCCTAGCGTTTGAATCCTTCATCGTGTCTAACCACTTTAAAGAAGCGTGATCTGTGATGAGTACAAAGGGTCGTCCCAGAAGATAGTATTTTAAAGATTCCACTGCCCATTTCACTGCCAGGCATTCTTTCTCCACTACCGAATACCTCTGTTCTCTGGGCAGTAACTTCCGACTGATGTATAGTATCGGGTGTTCTATACCATCTCTCTCCTGGGACAGAACCGCCCCCAGACCAGTCTGCGATGCATCTGTCTGCAGGACGAACTCTCGGCTGAAATCCGGGCTTATTAATGCTGGGGCCTGACTCAAATTAGTTTTAATAGATTCAAAGGCTGTCTGACACTCTGCACTCCACTTAATTTTATTTGGAGCGTTCTTTTTAGTGAGATCAGTGAGAGGGGCGGCTATAGTGGAAAAGTGTGGAATAAAGCGGCGGTAATAACCAGCCAACCCTAACAGTGATCTCACCTGGGTTTTCGTGGTAGGTACCGGTGAATCCAACAAAGCCTGGACTTTTGAAACCAACGGTTTCACTCTACCCTTACCCATTATGAAACCTAAATATTTAGTTTCTTCTTTTCCAATAGCGCACTTTGCCATGTTCGCTGTGAGCCCCGCCCTCCTCAGAGACTGTAAGACGGCTTCTAATCTAGTCAAATGTTCTCTCCAGGAAGAACTATAAATGACTACATCATCGATATACGCAGCTGCATACTCTCGATGAGGTTGTAAAACCCTGTCCATTAGTCTCTGAAAAGTAGCAGGCGCTCCATGAAGTCCGAACGGCATAGTACAAAATTGAAAAAGACCCTCTGGGGTTGAAAATGCCGTTTTCTCACGAGAGGCTTTCGTTAATGGAATTTGCCAATATCCTTTCGTCAGATCCAGAGTTGAAATAAACCGAGCTTGCCCCAGCTTGTCTAAGAGTTCATCTACTCGAGGCATGGGATATGCATCAAACTTGGAGATAGCATTCACCCTCCTAAAATCGATACATAATCGTAGTGACCCATCTGGCTTGTCTATTGGTACTATTGGGCTACACCACTCACTTCGGGAAGGTTCAATTACCCCAAGTTTCAACATACACTCCACCTCCCTTCGAACAGAATCTCTCCGACTCTCTGGAATGCGATACGGTCTCTGTCTAACTCTTAGACCTGGCGGAGTGATAATAGCATGTTCGATCAAATGCGTTCTTCCAGGCACGTTAGAAAACACATCACTGAACATTTTAATTAGATTGCTTACCTCTTCACGCTGATCAGGAGTTAATTGTTCCCCCATCGGGACCTCAATTGCTGACTCTGGCTCAATTGAGGGTCCAAAATCCTCTCCCTCCTGTACAGGAGATATAAAATGGACTTCCCGTTCTTTCCACGGTTTCAGGAGATTAACATGATAAATTTGACTTTCTTTCCGACGCCCAGGCTGTCGGATCTCATAATTGACTTTACCAATTGCTCGAATAACCTGAAAGGGACCCTGCCATTTAGCAAACAACTTAGATTCCGATGAGGGCAACAATAACAACACTTTATCTCCAGGTCGAAAGTTCCGAATTCTTGCATTTTTATTGTAGCTTTGTTGCTGCTTCTGCTGTGCCGCTTTGAGATTGTCATGTGCCAATCGACCGACTAATTCTAAGCGATCGCGTAACTGCAACACATATTTTACTACATTTTTAGACTCCTTTGACTGTTCTTCCCAGCCTTCTCTTATGAGATCCAAGATACCCCGCGGCTGCTGACCGTACAAGAGCTCAAACGGGGGAAAACCCCGTTGAGGATTGTGGTACCTCGCGAACTGCAAAGAGCAAGTAGGGAAGCAGTTTAGCCCAATTGCGTTTTTCTTGATCTACAAAGCGGCGCAACATATTTTTCAAAGTCTGATTAAATCGTTCAACAAGCCCATCCGTTTGAGGATGAAAAACTGAGGTTCTAATTGAACGGATTTTCAATAATTTATATAGTTGCTGAATACAGTCTGACATAAAATTAGTGCCTTGATCAGTGAGAATTTCTTTCGGGATTCCCACCCTAGAGAATATTTTTACCAATTCATTCGCTACAGCTACTGCATTCATAGAGCGTAAGGGAACAGCTTCTGAATATCTCGTTGCATAGTCCACTACTACTAAAATATACCGATATCCTGACTCTGTTCCCTCCAGAGGGCCTACTAAATCTACACCAATCCTTTCAAACGGTACCCCAATAATTGGAAGTGGAACCAGAGGTGCGGGGCGAACTGACTTAGGGGCAGCTAATTGACATTCCGGACACTCGGATACATACTTCCGCACAAGACCATAAACCCCAGGCCAAAAAAACCGGGCCAGAATTCGTTCCTGAGTCTTTTCAGTTCCCAAATGACCAGAAAGTGGAATGTCATGCGTCAATCTCATGACTTCTGACTGAAAAGGCCTAGGAACCAATAACTGTTTTACGAGCTGTCCCGTCCCGGGAGCCCGGGTTATTCTATATAATAAGTGCCCAGATACAGAAAAATGCGGAAATACCACCGGTTGTCCTTTCTGCATATCCTTCCCCTCGATATATCTAACCTGTTTCCAAGCATACCGTAACGTGGGATCATTTTGTTGTTCATATCCCAAGTCAATATCTCGGTCCCAATGGTTAGGTACACAGAGAGGAGTGTCGCTGCACCAAACTAGTCTCTCCCTCCACCCGTTACTCCGCCTATTTTACTTTCGGACCAACCCCGAACACAGTAGTACGTTCCCTTTAGTATGTAATGTCCCGCCTCTGTAGTCAGTGGAACACCAATCCCCAACTGACAAGTGTCCTTATCCTTCACTTGACTCCAGTGGCTGGAATTTACATACTCGTACTTCCGCCCCTCACCAAGGTGCCGCCCCTCAAAAAGATGACTTTTGCCATGGTCACGAGATCTTGGTAAGGGAGGTCCCGAGTTGGTTTGATGCCATCTACTGTCGGGAGGCTGAATCACTGACCGAAATCTCTTTGACTCATCACAGAGGCATCTTCTTTTCCAGCTTGTTTCATGGACAGGGCCCCTTGTCTTGATGAAAAGATCTTTCGAAATGGGGTTTTGTATCCTGCTCTGCAGAGTAATTAACAAATCAGTACGCTGCAGTTGTAAATTCGTGTCTTCTTATTATTACATTCCGCACATCATGTATTTGCTTGTTGCTCATTTTATTGTGCGTTTTCAATGCCCATTAAAACACACAACAGTTCGGTTCTGTCCACAGAGCCATTCGCTTCAGGATCACATTGCCTTATCATCTATATTCATTGTTTTTAGGGGCACAGCAGCAGTGTTCAGGGAGAGGGTAAAATAGTAAAGTTGGTCCCGGTTCCGTTCAGAATCCTAGAAAATATTCCACTAATGCAAGGCCTGTTTGGGAAAGCGCTGACGCAGGCTGCATTTCTCTTAAGTACCCTCAGTATACATTTTTCATGAATTCTTTGGGTTGCTATTGCACTCACAAGTGGTCTTCTTCAGAGAGGAGCTGCTGTTGGCGATCATTGGCAAACATCTCTTTCCCACATACCTGTAGGGCCACTGGCTCCCTGGTGATCTTCAATTGCAACATAAATCTGACATCTCTGCTATGCATAAAGAATGGTGTGAAGGCTTGAAGCCAGTAAAATAAATAGGGTACAGGCTTGCCAGTGTGTAAACTGTAGAGCCTTATAGCAGTGCTTGAATGTTGTTTTCTCAGAGTGACATGGAACGTGATATTACCAGGTTTCAACTTTTGAATACCTCAAAGAGTACAGTGCTGTAAAATACAGTAAGTAGTGTTTTGTAGTAACAATGAAATCTTTAACAATCTACAGGTTGTTTGAGAAACAGTAACCCAATCGAAGACACGTAGTGATTGGTGGTTGCTTGCAAAGGCTGCTATCACCGTCACATTAAATTGTAACAGAGAGGCGTTTCCAAACAACTCATCTTTACACTAAAAATATTTGCAGTCTTTATCCATTTAAATGAAGAGAATACTGTACATTGTTTGGGAGATGGCTGTTTGGAATACAGTACATAAGTTGCAGTATCATGTAGAATAATTGAGTTCCTCCCATATTGCACCTTGGTTCCCCATTGTTCTTCCACTGTCATATCTCTCTGTCCATTTGTAACCCATAATAAACATTATTGATATGTATCTTTGATGAACCTGGCATGGAAAATCTGCTTCCCATCATCCAGGAAATAAATAACGACAGAATAACTAAAACAGAGGTCAGAGAATCACTGGCAAACTCAGACCACAACATGGTCTCATTTAAAGTGCTTTTTAAAACCCCAAAAGTAAAGACTAAAGCTAAGGTTTACAATTTTAGAAAAGCAAACTATGAAGATATGAAACAGAGACTAACAGAAGTAGATTGGAGTAAAATAAAGAAAACATCCACAGAAAAAGGATGGCTGTTCTTCAAAAATGTAGTACTAGAGGCACAAAACAACTACATCCCTAAAGTAGACAAATCTAAATGTAAAACTAAATTACCAAAATGGTTTAATAGATCAGTTAAAAAAAATATTCAGTGAAAAAAGGCACTTTACAGAGCGTTAAAAAGGGACCAAAAAGAAAGTACACAGAAAGAGTACACAGAACTGCAAACACAAGTCAAAAAGGAAGTTAGAAAGGCCAAGAGAGAAATAGAAATGAACATTGCTAAGGGGCTAAAACCAATTCCAAAATGTTTTTCCAATATTACAACAGCAAGCGAACATTCAAAGAGGAGATTAAATGTTTAAGAGATACAAATGGCAAAATCGTAGATGAAGAAAAAAAAAATAGCAAATATGTTAAATGATTACTTTTCACAAGTTTTTACAAAGGAAGATACTGACAACATGCCCCACATGTCATCCAGTTCCTATCTAGTTTAAAATAACTTTAGCATAATAGAGGCAGAAGTGTTAAAGGGACTAGGAGCTCTTAAAATAAACAAATCCCCTGGGCCGGATGAGATCCCCCCAGTAGTACTCAAAGAAATGAAAGAAGTAATTTACAAACCGGTAACCAAGATCATGCAGCAGTCTCTTGACACAGGGGTGGTACCGACAGACTGGAAAATTGCAAACGTAATACTGATCCACAAAAAGGGAAACAAAACTGAACCAGGTAACTACAGACCAGTAAGTCTGACTTCTGTTATATGCAAACTTATGGAAACTATAATAAGATCCAAAATGGAAACAGACAGTCAACATGGTTTTAGGAAAGGGAGATCGTGTCTAACTAACTTGATTGATTTTTTTGAGGATGCAACTTCGGTAATGGATAATTGTAAAGCATATGACATTGTTTATTTAGATTTCCAGAAAGCTTTTGACAAAGTCCTGCACAAAAGAGTAATTCTCAAAGTGAACACAGTAGGGATTCAAGGAACCACATGTACATGGATTAGGGAGTGGTTAACATGTAGAAAACAGAAAGTACTGATTAGAGGAGAAACCTCAGAATGGAGTGTGGTAACCAGTGGAGTACCACAGGGATCAGTATTAGGTACTGTGCTATTCCTAATCTACATTAATGATTTAGCTTCTGGTATAGTAAAAACTTGTTAAATTTGCAGACGACACAAAAATAGGAGGAGTGACAAACACTGTTGCAGCAGCAAAGGTCATTCAAAATGATCTAGACAAGATTCAGAGCTGGGCAGACACATGACAAATGACATTTAATAGAGAAAAGTGTAAGGTACTGCACGCAGGAAATAAGAATTTGCATTATAAATATCATATGGGAGATACTGAAATTGGAGAAGGTATTTATGAAAAAGACCAAGGAGTTTTTGTTGACTCAGAAATGTCTTCATCTAGACAATGTGGGGAAGCTATAAAAAAGGCAAACAAGATGCTCGGCTACATTGTGAAAAGTGTTGAATTTAAATCAAGGGAAGTAATGTTAAAACTGTACAATGCATTAGTAAGACCTCATCTTGAATATTGTGTGCAGTTCTGGTCACCTCGCTATAAAAACGATATTGCTGCTCTAGAAAGAGTGCAAAGAAGAGCGACCAGAATTATTCTGGGCTTAAAAGGCATGTCATGTGCAGACAGGCTACGTGGCGACCTGATTCAAGCATTCAAAATTCTAAAAGGTATTGACAATGTCGACCCAAGGGACTTTTTTGACCTGAAAAAAGAAACAAGGACCAGGGGTCACAAATGGAGATTAGACAAAGGGGCATTCAGGACAGAAAATAGGAGGCACTTTTTTACACAGAGAATCATGAGGGTCTGGAATCAACTCTCCAGTAGTGTTGTTGAAGCTGACACCCTGGGATCCTTCAAGAAACTGCTTGATAAGTTTCTGCGATCAATAAGCTGCTAACAACCAAACGAGCAAGCTGGGCCGAATGGCCTCCTCTCGTTTGTAAACTTTCTTATGTTCTTATGTTCTTATCACTGCCAGGGTACTCGATTCTGCTCCTGATGATGAACACTGCAGTTATCTGATTCCAGAAGATAGAACAATGCTTTCACATATTAACTTGTTACTAGGCACATTGCTTTATAATAATAATGTAATATCTTTATTTTTGTATAGTGCCTTTCATAGTGGAAAAGCATTGATTTAACATCTCATCCGCAGGATGGAGCACCAGGAGGATAAGTGAGTCAGTGGCAGTGGTGGGATTACTCTCTAGGTAAAGTTAGTGATGTACAAGAAAAAAAAACTCTTTTGGCAGCAGTTTTACAAAGATGTCTAGTTTGAGTGTTTATGGAATTTGAGGCTGGATTGAGCCCCTCCCTGTGAAAGACGGACAGATGCACACATTATTCCAGGAATGCTCAGCAGTATTAAACTGCATTTGAGTGCATTCATTCCTCGAGTCAGGGTACTACACTGAAGCTCTAACTGTTTATTTTCCCTGAACTTAAGGTGTCTTGTTAAATAAATAGATTCTGAAGGCTTTTTGGCCAGCAAGCCTGTTTAGAGAGGAATGGGAGAGAGGAATACTTTGTATTTGTAATGGGTCTTTGTTGGTCTAAGTGGAGAGCACTTAGAGAGACGTGTCGATTATAGAGCACTTAGGTGTGTTCTGTTCAAGATTGAGAATAATACTTTCTCAATTGGCAGTGCACTGTCAAGATGACATTGCATCGTGTTTCTACCTCTCGAATGAAAGGAGAAGTAGAAACTGAACCGAAGGGCAAAGAGAATTTGAAAAAAAGTAAGAGCTTCAAAATGAAACAAACATTTTTTTTCCCCACATGCACAGCAGCATGATGAGATTTTAAGAGCCAGTTAGCTAAAGCACATTGGAACGCTTTAAAATCACGGACACAGACACGTCCTGTCCTCGACCGTGCCTGGCATAAGCAAAGAGGTGTTTCTTCTGGTAGAAGTGACATGGTTTTCATTTTTTTTTAAATAATAAACTAACTTTGTTACTTCCTTGTGTGGTGTTTGTTTTATTTCTTTTTTGCCTGTTTTTTTTGTAGCTGCTTAGGGAACGTCCAGTGAAAGTTTTCTAGCCATATAATAAGCATTTATTCAGCTATTGCATGATTTTGCATTGAGGTCATTCTGTCCTTTAGGAAGCTGAAGAAATATTTAAGACTGAAGTCACCTTGTCGAGACAACATTTGTCTTCTAGAGTAATTTCCGTTTGTTAATTTATTCTAATTATAAAACATTTAGCAAATTGTTACTGTGCAAAAGATTAACATTGTTCTTTACTTAACTTCCTCCAATAAGTTGGTTCAACCAATAGTGTAGTATTGCCATATATATAATATATATATATATATATATATATATATATATATATATATATATATATATATAATATATATTCATTTTTTCAATATATATATATATATAATTTTTGAAAAGTTCATATATATATGTATATATTTAAAAATTTTCAAGTTCATATATATATATATATAAAATATATATATAAAAATTGAAAAGTTCATATATATACATTTTTGTCTCGTCTGAGTTCAATTTTTGTCTTTTTCCACATGTCTGCCTTTTTCCACATGTCTGCAGTATCATCTACATACGTGCTTTAGATGAAGTTTTTTGTATAATGGCTTCTTTCTTGCCACCCGTCTATACAGGCCACCTTTGTGTTGGGACCGGCTTATTGTTGATGTGTGAACACTGACTCCCATCTCAAACACAGAACTTTGTAGATCTCTCAAGGTCATTATTGGCTTCAGAATGACATCCCGAATTTCCTGCTTGCCCGGCTGCTTAGTTTGGGAGAGCGACTTGATCTGGGTAGTGCAGGGCTTCTCAAACTCGGTCCTGGGGACCCTCTGTGGCTGCTGGTTTTCATTCCAACCGAGCTCTCAATTACTTAACTAGACCCTTAATTGAACGGATAGTTTGCTTAATTAGACCTTTTTACTTTTTTTCAGCTCTTGAACAGTTTGCATATTTCAAGTTAGCTATAACAGTTGATAAGTAACTTGAACTGCAACTGTTAAGAGCTGAAAACAAGTAAAAATGTCTAAGCAAATGATCAGTTTAATTATTAGTTCAATTAAGGGTCTAGTTAAGTAATTGAGAGCTCGGTTGGAATGAAAACCAGCAGCCACAGGGGGTCCCTAGGACCGAGTTTGAGAAGCCTTGGGGTAGTGTCTGGGTGGTATGATGCATCTTCCACTTCTTAACGATGGACTTCACTGTGCCGAGTGGGATAATCAGCACCTTTGAAATTTTCTTGTACCCTTCTCGTGCTCTGTGCCTCTCTTTATCCCTGACATGTTTGAAAAGTTCCTTGGTCTTCATGGTTGCTTTGTTGGATCAGTATGTGAGTTGCAGCTTGAAAGTCTTTATATACCTGAGGGAAATTATCTACACGTTAAACCACTTTGAGTAAGCACAGGCTGAAACCATTTCACTAATTTTGTGACCTTTCAAACAAATCATTTGCACCTCAGCTGATTTAGGGCTGCAGTAGCAAAGGGGTTGAATACTTATGCAACTGAGATTAATCTGTTTTTCTCTGTAAATCTTACTTATTTATATTCTATATGCATTTTTTAACTTTATCAATGTGGAGTAGTTTGTGTAGATTCTACATGCAAAGTCTAATTTGAAAGCGTCATGGAATACTCTCAGGTGCCAACAAAATGTGAAAACTTTGCAGGGGAGTGAATACCTTTGAAAACCACTGTGTGTGTATGTATGTATGTGTATATATATATGGAAAAAAGGGAGTGCCTTTGGAAGATTAAGAATGGTTCTGAAAGGGAAACTACCCTTATGTCTCAAGAGGAAAGTCTTCAACCAATGTGTGCTGCCAGTGCTAACTTACGGATGCGTAACACGGACCCTGAATGCAAAAATGACTCAAATTATAAACGACTCAACGAAGTACGGAAAGGTGCATGCTGGGAATAACAGGAAAAGGAAGGAATGGATGAGCACAAACAAAAGTATTCAATGTTATTATAAGAGCGAAAAAACTGAAATGGCAGCGTGAGCCGGACATGCAGCAAGAAGAGCAGACCATCACTGAGCCAGGAAGATACTGGACGGATGAAATTAGGAAACACACGGGGAGCTGTGTGGATGAGGGACGCAGCAGGCTTTTCTGAAGAATCTTGGGGAGGCCTTCATCCAGCACTGGATTGAAAAAGGCTGAAGGTGATGGTGATATATGAAAAACTATTTTAGAAGTGTGTAAGAGTCTTAAATATCATCCTGCAAGGCAAAGATTGCGGGTTGCTAATGTCCACCTTATAGATACTTAAACTGTAACACATTCTTTTTGGTAAGAAAGTATTTGACTGGAATGCACCCTGGGTGGATACTGAGCTGCTATATTCATTGTAACTGTGAGTTGGTTAATTGATTACTATGTGTTGTTGTAATTATTAAACTGATGAAGCCCTCCAGGGATTAAGATAAGAAGTATTTTCAGTGGATGGGCAGACAGCTCAGAAATCAGGAATCTGAAGGGAGGATTACCACGTACAATGTATGCCACTCTGCTGCAGGCTGTTGTCTGTCCTGTTAACTGAGTTAAGGCAAAGGGTACCGATATTTATGAATTAACTCCATGGATTTTCATAGAGTTGGAATCATAAATATTGGTACCCTTTGCCTGAGCTCAGTTAATTCAGCAGATTTTTAATTAGCACTTGGTGAGAGGAATGAGTGTTCAGTACACTCACAAGAGGATCATTACCGTGTAAGCATAGTGTATCAAACAACATTGGGAAATGTCATTGTTGCAAATAGACAGTACTGTAAACTTTTGACGACAACTGTATTGTAACTCAATTTTGCATCCAATGACAAACAATATATTGGTATTCTGCTGTCATTAGCTTGCATCGACTCATTTAATTTTCTAGAGCTTCTAGCACCTAATACGATACCTTCACCCATCACAAATACACAGCACTGTATATTACTATGAACCCAGTGTAACTCCCATAACAATAGGAACCCTTTGCATGCAGCTTGGTGAATTGCTTTATGAAACCCCCCCCCCATGCTTTCCCTCTGGAATAGACTCCTGTACCACACCTCCTGTCATTCAAAGAGATGGGGCAGATCTGTTAGGAGTATTCTAGTGTGGATAATGGTCACTGCTATCTAGCCCTGACAAGGATTTGCATATTTCAGAACCTCATTTCCAGCCCATTTGGACACATGACAGACAGCATTGGCTTTCTGCAGTGCAAAACCAATGTAGCAATTCCGAGGCCTGGTGTTGAAGACTGACCAAGGAGCCATGTTACTAACTTGAGTTTATACCCCTTTAGTCATTGCTGACAAAAGAAAGAAAGAAAAACTAACCTTGGGTAGAATGCAAACAGCACATGTATTTAAAAAATATTTGTATAATCATCATCATCATCATCATCATCATCATCTTTTTAGTAAATCTGAAATAGTGAGAGTGTGAAAAGTCATTTGAATTCTTATATAAAATGAAAAGCAAGCACAGTTAATGGGGTCCTTGTTGTTTTCATTAGCAGTCCATTACTCATGTTTTTATTGCCAGTTAGTGGCTTATTTATTATAAGTAATTTCTGATGAAAGAAAGCATTCTCTCATGGAAGCTCTGATCATTCTGAATTGCACTAATAATACATTCAGGCTTTTTGCATTTGTAAGTGATTGTCAGAATTAATTTATTGTTTCATCTAAATTTATTAGAAAACAACTTCTGTTTAGATTGCTTTTTCTCTTTGAAAGGGGTCTTCGGATGCATTGAATTGCTATAGAGTTGTTTTAAATGAGTTGTAATCATCACTGTCCGTACTCAAGTCTTTTAAAGCTGGATAGTGATCACACAGTGCCACTAAGTGTAGTCCACTTTTATCAGACTCAAGTACGGTGATAGCAAAGAACCAAATTATTTCAGTGTTACAAAAATATTTTGGGATTAGAATCTTCTTAAACATGAAACTTTACAAAAAATTTGAAGTAATTTGGTAAACAACATCAATCGACTTCATGGAAAACTAGTGAGCAGAATGATTTCACTAATCAGTTGAATAGCTCGTCATTGATTGAATAAAGGACACAGACTGTACATTTGAGTGATCCCAGTGAGAAGCTTACCCAGAATCACGTCCACTCAGTTTGTTGCTGCTGGAGTTTATTCTTCCACGCACACAACAACCTTTTTGGTTTTATAGACCAAAAAAACCCAGCGCAAAGGAAGCCAGTATATCTTGTTGGTTGTAGCGTATAGCATGTGCTTTCTTGCAGAGTAAATGCTGTGGAAATGTAATTCACCTTGAAGTGTCCTCCTCTTTTCATGTTGCCTTCCTCCTTCCTTTGAAAGCAGTGCAGAGCAGTTCAAAGGGATGAGGTTCCTCTGAGCATGAGGAGGGAATAAGGAATGCTGGCTGGCTTATGCTGAAGTGGCATGCTGTTAGAACTTTAATGCACCGTTTCTTCATCAAAGGGACTGAAGCTCTGTACTATTCCTTCCCTTTCCCTGCACGCCCCAATTAAAACAGTGTGGGTTCAAAGATGAGGTTGGGGGGAAGCACTTTCATTTATGGGAGGCTTTGCAAACTTGAATACGACTTTGCTTTGTGTGAAATTCAAGGAAACGGTACATACCTAGATCAGGAGTGCGAGCACCCACCTTGTTTATAGGACGGACTGAGCACAGTTCTTGTAGGCTCACAATGATAAAGCAGTTGTAACGCTTGAATGCACTGTAGCTAAGGTTCTTCTTTGCTGGCAGCACAGCATTTAAGGGCCTTGGTCATCAAAACTTGCCAAACAAATAGTGTTTTAACACGTTCTGTAACATTGTGCGTTAAAGTCTGCATTGATTTGAAACCCTCTTAAAATGCGATCTAGAAAGCTTAAGCAAATACCTAACAAAGTTTCCAAAATACAGTAAAATATTGAAATACAACTACAGTACAGGAATTTGAATTGTGAAATTCTTCCTGCTACCTGCTTCAATGTGCGGCGCTTATCCCACAGAAATCCCATTGGAAGACCTGCTGTAGCATTACAAGATACCCGTAAGCACCTCCTCCTCCTCCTCCTCCTTCTTCAAGGAGTTGGAGAGCTGCAAAAAGTATATAGTTAAAACATAACATTTTTTTAATGAGTACATCTTTTCAGTAATTTTTATATAGTTAAAGAGAACATTTCAATAACAAGTAGATAGATGCCAGTTAAAAAAAAATTACAAAGCCGTCTGTCTTCAAATGAGGACAGTGGTACTTAATGGACTTCCCACTGCACTGTACTGAATTGATTCTCTTGAAAGGATGTGCAATAATGACATCCTTTCTAGTGATATGAAGGTCTTGTTGAACCTGTGTTCTATTCCTCTGCTGTTCCAGTGATATGAAGGTCTTGTTGAACCTGTGTTCCATTCCTCTGCTGTTCCAGTGATATGAAGGTCTTGTTGAACCTGTGTTCTATTCCTCTGCTGTTCCAGTGATATGAAGGTCTTGTTGAACCTGTGTTCTATTCCTCTGCTGTTCCAGTGATATGAAGGTCTTGTTGAACCTGTGTTCTATTCCTCTGCTGTTCCAGTGATATGAAGGTCTTGTTGAACCTGTGTTCTATTCCTCTGCTGTTCCAGTGATATGAAGGTCTTGTTGAACCTGTGTTCTATTCCTCTGCTGTTCCAGTGATATGAAGGTCTTGTTGAACCTGTGTTCTATTCCTCTGCTGTTCCAGTGATATGAAGGTCTTGTTGAACCTGTGTTCTATTCCTCTGCTGTTCCAGTGATATGAAGGTCTTGTTGAACCTGTGTTCTATTCCTCTGCTGTTCCAGTGATATGAAGGTCTTGTTGAACCTGTGTTCTATTCCTCTGCTGTTCCAGTGATATGAAGGTCTTGTTGAACCTGTGTTCTATTCCTCTGCTGTTCCAGTGATATGAAGGTCTTGTTGAACCTGTGTTCTATTCCTCTGCTGTTCCAGTGATATGAAGGTCTTGTTGAACCTGTGTTCTATTCCTCTGCTGTTCCAGTGATATGAAGGTCTTGTTGAACCTGTGTTCTATTCCTCTGCTGTTCCAGTGATATGAAGGTCTTGTTGAACCTGTGTTCTATTCCTCTGCTGTTCCAGTGATATGAAGGTCTTGTTGAACCTGTGTTCTATTCCTCTGCTGTTCCAGTGATATGAAGGTCTTGTTGAACCTGTGTTCTATTCCTCTGCTGTTCCAGTGATATGAAGGTCTTGTTGAACCTGTGTTCTATTCCTCTGCTGTTCCAGTGATATGAAGGTCTTGTTGAACCTGTGTTCTATTCCTCTGCTGTTCCAGTGATATGAAGGTCTTGTTGAACCTGTGTTCTATTCCTCTGCTGTTCCAGTGATATGAAGGTCTTGTTGAACCTGTGTTCTATTCCTCTGCTGTTCCAGTGATATGAAGGTCTTGTTGAACCTGTGTTCTATTCCTCTGCTGTTCCAGTGATATGAAGGTCTTGTTGAACCTGTGTTCTATTCCTCTGCTGTTCCAGTGATATGTGTTCTATTCCTCTGCTGTTCCAGTGATATAAAGGTCTTGTTGAACCTGTGTTCTATTCCTCTGCTGTTCCAGTTAATGGGCAGCTCCTCGACCATACTGACCATAGTCTGTCTTTGAAGTCACTTTTTAATTTTTTTTATTAGAATATCAGCCCCACGGTTTTCTCGTGAGTCTATTGATTGGGGTGCCCTTCCCCATCTGGTCAGCATTGCAGATTCAAATCGCTTCAGAAAGGCTTTTTCTCAACTACCAAAGCTACTGGTACCTTGTGTACAAGGACCTGGAAATGGTCCAGCCTGACACGATAAAGAATGTGCTTTAGTTAGGGACAGGAATGGGACTTTCTTAGGATCCCGGAACTTGGTGTGTGGTGTTAAATGTTTTGAAATGGGGTTCATTCCAGGGAAGCTAATTGCACAGATAGTGTATGATAATTATGCAAACGAAGTGGGCTGCAGTCCTGATTTGTCACATGCCTTCAGCAAGAGAAACCTGGTTCCTGGTGCCAGTGTTGTGCTTCAGCAACATTAAATACCCCCCACAGCCTGTGAGAGCACATCCACTGTTCTGAAGGGCACCCACAGAAACACGGACAGGCACACAAGCGCTGGCAGGCAGTCTTTTTAACAGTTCAGGGAGAATAGGTGATATAGATTACAAATGACAGTAATGTTATCTGTATATACCAACCCCGAGCCAATAACATTACTTCAGGATGATCACTGGGTTGTAAAGATGACGTCCGATACCTATAACTGTCAGTTCAGTCAGAATAGCTCTGATGGTGGGGACAGGGAGGCAGTCTGTTTTGTGACACAGGATGGGATTTATTGATGCTGTCCTTGCTGGCTTGTTTGTAGTAGACAGCAATGCTGAGATTTGTATGATTATGATGATGGAGACACCACTCGCTGTGCAGCAGTTCTAGCCTCTTCTGAGCCTGTCTAATGATAACCCAGTATAAGAGACCCAGGAAAACAAATCAGAATGAAGGATTGTCAGTTATCTCATGAGAAGCAAAGAAAAAGCATTTCAGCAATTTCTGTATAAAATTCTCTTAACTTGTGACCTTTTAAAAAACAAATACTATTTACCCTTAACAGAACCAAGTTTTTTATAACAAGGGTTGCCCCTATCAGATACAAGTATCAGGTGTACAGCATAGTGAAGTGGACCACCACTCTATGAACACCAAGTAATGCTTTATTATAGGTTATTATTGCTTGTAAATGGTTCTTATTTTTAGACTTTGCAGTATTGTAACAAACACAGAGTTCCGTCATCATCTCATCCAGATGGGCTTGAGAAGTGCAGACTACAGCAACATTGCACAATCCACAGGAGAGGCTTGTGAAATAGAAGCAGCAGTGTGCATGAGAGAGGATTGTGAAGTAGAAGCAGCAGTGTGCACAAGAGAGGCTTGTGAAGTAGAAACAGCAGTGTGCACGAGAGAGGCTTGTGAAATAGAAGCAGCAGTGTTCACGAGAGAGGCTTGTGAAGCAGCAGTGTGCATGAGAGAGGATTGTGAAGTAGAAACAGCAGTGTGCATGAGAGAGGCTTGTGAAATAGAAGCAGCAGTGTTCACGAGAGAGGCTTGTGAAGCAGCAGTGTGCACGAGAGAGGCTTGTGAAGTAGAAACAGCAGTGTGCAATGTCTTTCCATGCTCGCCCAGTAACAGTGCCCGAATCCTTAACCGTTACCCCTTTGAGTAGAGAGCGCCTAGCTGTTTACATGCACTCGGCTCTTGTCTGTTCAAAGGAAACCAATCCCCCGGGAGAGACTATGGAAAAGCCAGTTCCTTGATCAGGACCAAGTAAGGACCAATAAAAACAAGACTTTGTGAGCATTAAGAGTATAAGCCCCAAGCCATTTCAAGTGCCAGATTTTGTTGTCAGTAAGGGCCTGTGTTGTGCCTTGATTGAACTGAAATTCCTATCCCTGAGTCCCAGTACTCACAGGTGCTGGGATGTTTCATAAGGTTTGTTTGTTATCATTGCGGTCTATTAGGAACTTTATTTTAGGGCGCAGTTCCCCCATGCCTACAGCAAAGTGCAGCCAACAGAAATGGCATTTAAAAAAACAACAGCTAAGCGCGCCCACAAACACAAACTGATTTGGAGGTGAACTTTTTAACGGTACAGTTTATTATATTGAATATTAAACTGGACAGGTTGTTTTACAGTACATGACAGCTAGCATGCAAAATGTTAAACTGTATTGCCAAACACAACTTTTTCTTTTATCTGCAACTGAATCCATGCTGTCCTGCTAAGAGCTGAATTTACTGTTTTCATCAGTACCGTTCAGTTGGTCGCAGCCTGTGTAAGTGTCTATCGGTTAATAGAGGATATCGCATCTTACAGGATCGTCAATGACAGGTTCTGCTGTACTGATGCAGTGCAAGAGATTAATAAGGAAAAGAAGAGATATATTGGACACAATTAATCCATACTAGAGGAAAAGACTTGTACTAGATGTAAAGATGTTTTTCTCTTGTTTTTCCCTCCACATGCTTTGCACTAGAAGGGTTTAACACAATATAAAGGAAGCATGTTTAACTAAGAGGGTAAAAGCCCAGCCTCATTAGCAATTCTGACATTCTGTCACTGTCTGCATCCTGTGCTGTGCTGTGATGAGCCCCAGAATGAAGGCCATGGAAATGCATGCACTGTTCTGAATGGAAACTGGACTGATAGTGCAGGCTGTCCCTTAGTACACCCTCTGTGCATACTGTATTGTATCTCATGTGGGTGCACCGTAAGATATGTTAAACTAATAATGTATATAAAACAGCTTTGAAAAATAACAACTTCAGATTGGTCAAACAGCATAACATGACCGTGCTTAGCATATACACATGGCTTGCATACTGATGAGTCGCTTCACACTGTATGAATCACTACACACAACATTATACAAATTCCATGACAAAAATCCATGACAAACTGCCATTTTATTTAGTCGCTATAAAGCTACTGCCACAAAACGAGTGACATTCCACCCATTTTATTTAATATATTTGGGGATGAAACTCCAGAGAACGGCTGCAGTACCATCAGTAATCCACCTGAATAAAGCGCAACAGAAACTGTCAACAGTAGACACATACAATTAGATGAGGCACAGCTAAATGAAACAGAAGAAAACGAAGATGAAAAAGACAACATGGACTGTTGATGTACTTAAAGACTTGAAGAAAAAAAATATGGACATTCATTTTAAAGGAATAGGTCCAGAAAACCCAGGTAACATTCTGAGGGAATTTTATTCTTTATAAGAATCAACTGAGAACCAGCGTTCAAGTCTCCATTGTTTTAACACTGAGACCCCAGATGTCCTGTGCAGAGCTTTAAAACATATTTGTCCGAATGTCCTCCTGATGTAACAGCCTGTTACCTGCACCCACTCGGAGCGCCTCATCAAATCCTGAAGACTGGAGCCAATGAAATGATGCCTAAACTAAGCAACACAGCCAGTCTCTCGTAACACTGCTTGAGAAGTGCAGCGAGGCACCTCCTTCACAAGCAGGGCTAGCATCGAGGGAACTGGTGTCTGTAACTGGACATCGATCTGAAAGAATCTGCTGAGCTACTGGACTGCAACACTGCAAAACAGAAAACAGCGAAGTTTCATTTTAATCCTCAAATTCACCTCTAATCCAACTCCAGCCTCCATTGCAGCTGCGCCATTTCCTTCCTTAGTTTCAAGAAACTCCGCCCAGAAGAACATGTGACCAGCTTGTACGCTGCCATCTACTTAAGTAATAACTAGGTATTGAGTAATCACCACCCAGACGTGAGTATATTCCATGGGAACCGCACGGCCTGTTTTATACCTTACATATTCCAGTGGGTGAAGAATGATGGGGGGGGGGTCTTTTTCAAGCCTTTTTCAGGCCCGACAATACACTACGTCTGGGGTGCATATGGACCCCAAACCTAAAACAATTTGGGAAATTCAACCAAGCTGGACTAGAATTATCCATCATATAGTGTAATAGGATGGGTGCCTGACAACTACCTAAAAGGAAACAAAAACCAAGTCATTATATCCACGTAACACATACTAAAGCACTGTGGGGTCCGAATGGACCTCAGGTTACCTTATAAGGGTTAATATCCATTCTTTTTCAACTGGGCTTCCATTAACTTTGGCTTCCATTAACTTTGTAGGAATTGTTAACGTGTCGTCTGCAAGCAGTAAACTCAGTTGATCAATTTTTTTTTCGTACCTTTTTTGGAAAAATATCTCAATGTGAGTTACATTTGTAAACAAAAGGTAAGGTATAAAAAAGCACTGTGTGTGTGTGTGTGTGTGTCTCTCTCTCTCTCTATATATATATATATATAGAGAGAGAGAGATACACACACACACTGCTCTGCAAAAGTCTTCTGTGATGCAAAAGGAAACTAAAACATTGTGTTCGATGCAAATACACCTTTAA
Organism: Polyodon spathula; assembly: GCF_017654505.1. Taxonomy (NCBI): domain Eukaryota; kingdom Metazoa; phylum Chordata; class Actinopteri; order Acipenseriformes; family Polyodontidae; genus Polyodon; species Polyodon spathula. The sequence continues at coordinate 796,989 of NC_054538.1, read as the reverse complement.
GAAAAAGAAAATGTTATTCAAATAGCCAAATTTCTACCTAATATACCTTGATATAAACGAGTATATCCACCCTTTACCTTCCAAACCACTGCAGCTCTTCTAGGGACACTTTCAAATCATTGTGTTATAAACCCTAATGGAATGGTATTCCACGCTTCTTCCAAAACCTTCCAAAGATCATCTAAGTTGCTGGGTTCTTTTTTTTTTTTTTACTTGTTCTTTGTCTAACTAGTCCCATACAGCTTCAATGATATTGACATCTGGGCTTTGAGGGGGCCATTCCATGTGTTGAAGGACTCCAATTTCTACTTTCTTATGCAAGTAAGTTTAATTATTATTGAGTGTTTTGGACCATTATCTTGCTATAAGATGAAGTTTGGACCAATAAGTCTTGCACCACTGGTGATAGCATGGTGGATTCAAATGTGTCTGTACCTTGTTGCAGTCAATATATCAGCAATGTTCAGCCCTTTTACAACACCACTGGAGGATATGGACCCCCAAACTGGACTGCTTCAAGCAAGCCTCTTTATACGTTTCAGTTGTTCTTCGTCTCACATATTGTCTTCAATTAGACTGCACCTTTGACTTGTCTGTTCAAAGCACCTTTGACCCTTGTTCCACAGTCCAATCTCTGTGTTCTTGTGCATATTTTAGTCTTTTAGTCTTGTTCCCCTTTCTTAGCAGAGGTATTCTTACTGCAACACATCCTTTAAGTCCTGATTTCAAAAGTGAGCTTTGTACTGTTGTACTGAGCCTGTTCTGTTGTCAATTCAACGCCTGTCTTCTTTCTATTAAGTATTGCTCATCCTTGTTAGACAGATTTTGGGTCTTCCAGTCCTAGGTTTGTCAATTACAGCTGGTGTTTATCTGTACTTGTTGATTATGCTTGGGATACCACAAAAAAGTTATGCAGAAACACAATTCTGTGGCGATCTTCTACTAACATTGTAGCCATTTTGTTTTAAGTGAACAGTTAATTTTGATAGATCTGTATTCTGCAGTACGAAAAGTGGGCTTTTAGCTTTCTGGATGTGTAGAGAGGAACACCTGACAACGGTCATCAGTTAGATTTGATTGGTAAATGTGATGGATTAGCTACTACAGCACTTCATATTAGCTGCTCATGTATAGTTTACTTTGTTTTATTTGAAGTGTTTAAAGTTAAATTTCAGTTTTGATTTGCATGTTCAGCTACAAAAAGACACAAGTAAACCTCGTGTTATTACTTTATGAAAATGTGTTTATGGCCACTGTTTACTATGAAGAAACGGCAAAGGCAAGGAATGAAAACAAAAGAAAACTATATGTACTGTTTAGTTCGGAATAAACAAACAGCGTTGAACTTGAACTGCTATTTGGCATCATTTGTTTTGTAGGTAATTCACCGCAGTATTCTTATTACTACACGCCGCATTCTTTACTCCTGGGGTATTTCGCTATTTTAACGCATATGGAAGTATATCAGCAGTCTATACAAGTTCAACAAATGTATCTGTGCTGTCCACCCGGACTTTCTGGAACTTTCTTACACAGCAAGCTGATGTTAAAACCGTTGTTTTTCCTTTTTCACGTTTTTGTTCTTTCTGAAACGTTGAATAAATGGTGTCACGTAAAACAAAGATAATAAAAAAGAACACTGAATTAAGAGTTCTCTAAACCTCTAATTCTGTATGTTTATTGTTTTCTTCCTATTTGATCAGAAAAACTTGCCAGTAAAGCCTAGGGTTGCTTGGCATGGCTTTCAGTTATAGTAGAAAGTTGCTCGAGGTGACGTCACAGACAGGATTTCACTGCTGAAGTCATAAGAACATAAGAAAGTTTACAAACGAGAGGAGGCCATTCGGCCCATCTTGCTTGTTTGGTTGTTAGTAGCTTATTGATCCCAAAATCTCATCAAGCAGCTTCTTGAAGGATCCCAGGGTGTCAACTTCAACAACATTACTGGGGAGTTGATTCCAGACCCTCACGATTCTCTGTGTAAAAAAGTGTCTCCTATTTTCTGTTCTGAATGCCCCTTTTTCTAAACTCCATTTGTGACCCCTGGTCCTTGTTTCTTTTTTCAGGCTGAAAAAGTCCCTTGGGTCGAGATTGTCAACACCTTTAAGAATTTTGAATGATTGAATTAGGTCGCCACGTAGTCTTCTTTGTTCAAGACTGAATAGATTCAATTCTTTTAGCCTGTCTGCATATGACATGCCTTTTAAGCCCGGAATAATTCTGGTCGCTCTTCTTTGCACTCTTTCTAGAGCAGCAGTATCTTTTTTATAGCAAGATGACCAGAACTGAACACAATATTCAAGATGAGGTCTTACTAGTGCATTACTTCCCTTGATTTAAATTCAACACTTTTCACAGTGTATCCGAGCATCTTGTTAGCCTTTTTTATAGCTTCCCCACATTGTCTAGATGAAGACATTTCTGAGTCAACAAAAACTCCTTGGTCTTTTTCATAGATTCCTTCTCCAATTTCAGTATCTCCCATGTGATATTTATAATGTACATTTTTATTTCCTGCGTGCAGTACCTTACACTTTTCTCTATTAAATATAATTTGCCATGTGTCTGCCCAGTTCTGAATCTTGTCTAGATCATTTTGAATGACCTTTGCTGCTGCAGCAGTGTTTGCCACGCCTCCTATTTTTGTGTCGTCTGCAAATTTAACAAGTTTGCTTACTATACCAGAATCTAAATCATTAATGTAGATTAGGAATAGCAGAGGTCCTAATACTGATCCCTGTGGTACACCACTGGTTACCACACTCCATTCTGAGGTTTTTCCTCTAATCAGTACTTTCTGTTTTCTACATGTTAACCACTCCCTAATCCATGTACATGTGTTTCCTTGAATCCCTACTGCGTTCAGTTTGAGAATTAATCTTTTGTGCGGGACTTTGTCAAAAGCTTTCTGGAAATCTAAATAAACCATGTCATATGCTTTGCAATTATCCATTATCGATGTTGCATCCTCAAAAAAATCAAGCAAGTTAGTTAGACACGATCTCCCTTTCCTAAAACCATGTTGACTGTCTCCCAGGACCCTGTTACCATATAGGTAATTTTCCATTTTGGATCTTATTATAGTTTCCATAAGTTTGCATATAATAGAAGTCAGACTTACTGGTCTGTAGTTACCTGGTTCAGTTTTGTTTCCCTTTTTGTGGATCGGTATTACGTTTGCAAATCCCCCATTAGTATGGCTTGTCCTTTGCTACACGCATTTCTAATGTCATTGTATAACAGATTATTTTGCTCACCGTCTGAATCTGGCGGTCTATAGCATGCTCCTATTATTATGCCCTTTGAATTTTTGTCCGTTATTCTGACCCATATTGATTCAGCTTTGTTTTCTTTGTCCAGGTTTAACACCTGGTCTTCAAGACTGTTTCTTATGTATAGCGCTAACCCTCCTCCTCTTCTGTCCTGCCTGTCTTTCCTATACAGTGTATACCCACAAATATTAAATTCGTCCCCATCACTCTCAGACAACCACGTTTCTGTAACACCTATCACATCATAGTTACTTGTTCGTGCAGTAGCTTCAAGTTCTAGAATTTTGTTTCTGATACTTCTAGCATTTAGGTAAATACATTTAATGGTTGTCTTACCTGAGCTGTTGTCCTTGTTTTGATGCGGTCTCCCTTCTGTTTTTTTGTTGATTTCTCCCCCCTTCCTTTCTAGTTTAAATGCTTCTGAACCTGCTCGAGGATCTTTTCTCCAAGTAGACTGGTTCCCTTGTTATTTAAATGCAGTCCGTCCCGGCTATACAGATAGTCCTCGTTGTAGAATGTGGTCCAATGATCAAGATAAGTGAAGCCTTCCCGTGTGAACCACGTCTTCAGCCATGCATTTTGATTAATTATTTCCAGCTGTCCACATGGTTCTTTGCAAGGTGCCGGTAGTATACCAGAAAATACCACAGTTTTGGTTTTCTCTTTTAATTTCCTTCCTAGCTCTCTGAATTTGTTTTGCAGGGATTTTGGTCTGTCTCTTCCAATGTTGTTTGTACCGATGTGGACGACTACTACCGGGTCGTCTCCTGTTCGTTCTAGGAGCCTGTCCACGTTTTCAGTGATGTGCTTGACCGAGGCTCCCGGAAGGCAGCACACTGTTGTAGTAAGGGGGTCCAAACTGCGAATTGAACTTGCTGTGTTTCTCAATATGGAGTCCCCAACAATCATGACCTCCCTTCTTTTTGCTGTCTGGCCACCACTGTCGATGGGGTCCTGGATGTTGTTCCTTTCATTCTCTTGTTGTTGGTTCTGCTCATCAAAATTCTGAAGTGACTCAAATCTGTTGGTTGTTTTGATTTCTGGTGGTTGTGTTTGAGGAAGTTTCTTTTTTTCCCTGCTTCTGCCTACCTGAACCCAGCTGTTCTGACCTTCTATCTCCCTGGTGGCTTTCAGTCTGTTAGGGGTGATGCAGACTTCCATGAATTGTGGGTGTGCCAGTTCCTCAAGATCCTGTTGCTGTCTCACTTCTTCCAGCTCCATTTCTAGCATACTTACTAGTAAGCATAAAGTATAACTTCCATGCAAAAAAAAAAAAACAACAATTCGATGGCTTTTTAGCTATTTACCCACCATTTAAAGTTGTGCAATGTTTTAGACATGCGCTTCCAATAGAGCGAGGAATGTGCATGGTGTGCGTGTGCTACGTTACATAAACAGTGACTAGAGAGAGAGGGATGACTTTCTTAGCTGCGTATAAACCTGGGCAATGTCTAATTACAAAAACAAAAATGATTCATTTCTTTTCATTGTCTGTTGTTTTATATTGGGGAGCAGCGGATCTTCTGAAGAAAATAACAATACTCCGCACAACATGAAGAGGAAAAGAGTCCCATTCTTTTTAAGGGTTTAAAGAGATGGCTTCAGTTTTGATGTTTAAACACATAGCTTGTAAAGAGAGCACATGGTATGCAGAATGAAATCCTCTTTTCTTTAGAATTTCAAACCCAACCTTCCTCCCTTGATGGGCTTCCTCTCCCCTTTCACTTTCCTCCCCCCCTCTCTTTCCTCTCCCCTTCTCTTTCTTGCCCTCTCTCTTTCCTCGCCTCTCGTTCTCCCCTCTCTCTTGCCCTCCCCTTCTCTCTCTCTTGCCCTCTCTTTGTTTCTTTCCTCCCCTCTCTCTTTCCTCCCCCTCTCTCTTGCCCTCTCTCTTTCATCCCCCTATCTCTTGCCCTCTCTCTCTTTCCTCCCCCTGTCCCCTCTTTCCTCTCCCCCTCTCCCCTCTTTCCTCTCCCCCTCTCTCTCCCCTCTTTCCTCCCCCCTCCTTCTCTTGCCCTGTCTTTCTCTCTCATTCCTCTCCCCTCTCTCTCCCCCTCTGTCCTCTCTTTGCTCTCCTTTCTCTGTCCTCTCTCTGTCACCCCTCCTCCTCATTCGATTGTGGCCTGCATGTGGGCTCCAGAGTTACTCGTTTATCAGCATCAGCAGCTCTGTTTGTGTTGGGGCTAGGGGTTTTGTTTTTCTTTCTAGAGAGAAGGGGAGTGAGAAACGGGCAAAGAGACTTGTTTTTTTTCTACTTTTTGTGCTTAGGTTAGGAAACAGTAATATTTAAATTACAAACGGATGAATCAGCTGGAGGGGAAAAAAGGAAAAAAAAATGCAGAGAGGGTTGAACAGAACAAAAAAAGACCAACTGAGAATTCTAAGCATGAGATGATTAGAAGGTCTTGTGGGGGATGTGAGCCCGGAACTAGTTTCAAGCTAAATCTTCACTGTAATAAATAAAGCATTACTGCAAAGGGGTGTGCTTTAGAGCGAGAGAGTGAGAGAGAGGGTTTTCAACACCACATGAAATGTTTGGTGATATAAAACACACAAGAAAAGATCGCAGCAGTCTTTTCATCTTTATTTTTCTGAGTGTTCTGAGCTCTGGAAGTTTTCATTACAGCTCCCCCCCACACTCTTTCTTGCTCTTCAGTCTCTCTTCCCTCCCCCGCACACGGGCTTTGGGGAAAAAAAGAATTAAAAAAAATCTTCCAGCCTGCCTAGAAAATGAGCCTGGCTTCCTCAGAAACCACAGCTGCTGCAAGCAGAACACGCCAGGCAGGCCTTGAACACACACAAGCGCCTTTGTGAACCCAGCACAGTGCTGAGAAGGGTTGCGTGCTGAGGGCACATATTCTCCTCAAAGAGGAAAGGGGCCAGTGCAATGGCAGGTCCAGTTTTAAAAATGTCCTTCTAGACCCCTCTTGTCTTGTTTAAAAAAAAAAAGACATAAATTTAAATCAATCAACATATTTAAAACAATCATAAAAGCACTTTTTGTAGATTTTTTTTTTTTTTGAAGACCAGCAAATATTTGCAGATTTTCCAAATGTATTTATTTTTTGACATTTCAGTGGCAATAAGTTTTAACATCATTGGCTGACACAGACAGCACTCCATTCTAATGTACTTTAAGGCTAGGAGTGTTGTTTATCATCCTCGCCACAGCCAGATCTCCACCCCTTTCAGCTGCTTGCATTCGTGCTGTTTCTCTTCTAGCCCCCCTTCATTGTCTTGTTTTAATTTGACTCCCAGGCTAGATGAGTCTCAACTCGTTCTGTGTAATTAAAATGAGTGCAAGTGGATGGAAAATAAGAGGAGGGGAAAAACCAGAGAGCTACGAGGGTTGGAGAGCTACTGCTGAAGCAGACAAAAACAGAGCGAGTTAAGCGAGTGCGGAGGAGGGGTGGCACTGCTGTCATTGGCTGGGCTGCGGGCTTCAGAGCAGCTGTGGGAGCAGTGCACAGAGAAGCAGTTATTGCCCAGGCATTTTGAGTTTCATTTGTTTAATAGCTGCTAGTCAGAGCCAAATGCCTGCTCATCAGCCTTGACTGGCGGAAGAACTGACCCTAGGCATTATTTCTGTTCCCTATTTAAGGCAGAGAAAAGGGCACATTTATTTGTGTTACTTGTACTTTAATCCCAACAAGGTTTTTATTTTTAAAGCTGTACCATAGAGGTCTGCATTTTCCCATACAGTTTCTCGCCTTAACAGTTTAAAGGCACAGTGCACGCAGTCTCTTCTTTTCATAGCTACTCTGCTTCACTCTAATATGCATTTCTTGTTCTCTGGATCAGTCCTTAGTTTTCATTCAGTGGCTGCTTGGAACCATGGAAATAGGGTCACCTGCGTTTTTATTTTGAGAGTCTTGGTGCACAAGATTATGAGATTACTTCCACACCTCCTCACAAAATGAACACAAAAAAAGAGCTGTTTAAAATGTGTTCACTTGGTTCTCTGAAGGTGAAGCGTTGGTAAAGAACAGTCTTTTTGGATCGACGGGGGTGAAGTAGTTTGGAGCTTCCCCACACCCAAGCCTTCTTTCTCTCAGCTGTACAATCAGTGGTTTCTATCCCTACTTGAAAGTGGGTCATCTGGCCATTTCCCCCATTGATGGTTTGTGTCCCAAATGAATGAAACAGAAATGCAATTCATTTCTGTCATTAACCATCCCCACCCCCCCCCCCCCCCCCCCCCTCCAAAGAAAAAGGTATTTTTAAATTTTTTCTCTGAAAAGTTTCTTTACAAGTTTGATAATACTTGACATTTCCTGGTAGCTGTGCCCAACCTTGCCTTTATCGATGTCCCACCTGGTGAAAGCTTTATGCTTGTTTCATTTCAATTTGTCCAAAAACAAGGAAATATCAAAAGTAGAAATAGGATTGTTTCCTTCTTGATTTTCGTGTTTTATTAATTCTTTACATTGTGTGTGTGTATGCCTGTGTGCCAGTATATATGTTTTTTTTTTACTTCGATTACACTGGTCTGATGAATCCTTTGCAATTGACTCGTGTAACATTCTTAATACGTGGCTCATCAGTTGTTTGGTGGTTTGTGTAAATTGTGTAGCTGTGCGTCGCTGCATGAGTAGAAGAATGTTCCTGTATCTTATTCTGTACCAACAGCTCTTTTTTTTTTTTTTTTTTTTTTTAATTTTATTTAGTCGTTGCCAAATATTTTTATTTTCTCCCAATTTGAAATGGCCAATTATTATTTAGGCTCAGCTCCCCGCTACCACCCCTGCGCTGACTCGGGAGCAGCCAAGACGAACACACGCTGTCCTCGAAAGCGTGGGCTGTCAGCCGACCACTTCTTTACACTCTGCGGATTCACCAAGCAGCCACCCAGGAACTACAGCACCGGAGGACAACGCAGCTCCCGGGCAGCTAACAGGCAAGCCCGCAGGCACCCGGCCAGACTACAGGAGTCGCTGGTGCACGGTGAGCCGAGGACACCCTGGCTATAGGGCGCGTCCTTTACTGGATGCGCCACTCGGGTGCCCCCCCTGACAGCTCTTTTTAACCCTTTCACGGGCATGTAGTCTCCCTGGCTTCTGTTCTGACCTTGCTAATTTGATCTTGTTGGTAAATGTTGCAAGGTGTCTGAAGTATTGTAGTTTGGTGGTGGTTTTAAAGATCTTCCCTGTGTATATTTAAGCACATTTATTACACTATAATTGGGACTGTATTTCTTTTCACAGTCTAAAAATAGTTATTTCCAGATATTTCACAATTAAACATAATATTTATTAAAGCAGAAAAACATAATGTTGTCACATTCAAAATTATAGAACAAATGTTCCTATATATTTAAATGCTTACTTGAAAAACAGTAAATGCTAAATTGTAGAATACTGGGGGTTTTTTTATGCCCACCTTTGAAAGACATTATTTTCACCATCAGTAAATGATCAAACAAATTAAAAACATAAACACGTGTATAAATAGCAACAGACACGTGGAATGCCCCCTTCTTGGATGGGACAGAGTGATCTTTAGCAGAAGTATTTCAGTTCTTTGATGTGGCTGGTGTCTTTATTAACACATTTTAAAGAAACGGTGGAGCTATGCAATGTGTGCTGAGTCATTTACTGGAAGCAAACAAAACTGGCTGCCAGGTTCCTAAATGCAGTGTAACAGGTGGTGTGCCAATAAAACAAATGCTAGCTGTATATGTGTTTAAGTGATACAAAATATATATTCTTTCAGAAGTGTGAATTTTCATGGGAAAAATGGGTAACTTTTTTATGGCAATAGTGATAACCATGAAAAACATACAGCCTTCACTATGATTATACTAACCTCACATCAGCCTTACCAAACGCTCTACTTGAAGCAGTAAACAGAGGTTCTGGATACTGTAAAAGACACAGTGATGTGACTGTGGACAATCATACAGCTCTCCAGGATTACGTTTTGTCTTCTCATTATGTCTCATGGTTAAGGCCCTGTGTAAATTGCGATTTCGGAAATTAGCTCAGTACCGCAATTTTTACAATATTACAAAAAAAACCAAACATATTAACAAAACTGTACAGCTCTGCTGTGTGCCTGCGTGTGCTATCTCCGTGCACACAGTGCTGTGCAGTGATTGTCATGTGACTATAGGCAACCTAGGTGGGAAATTCAAATACCACACACTGTAAACAAGAAAATGGATGTCTCTAAGAGGCTAAAAATGTGTCTGCAGCAGATCACTTAAAGCAGTATCCAGCAGGAGTTTACACAGCGATGGAGGTAAGCTCTTCTGAACATCCTGGAACGTTACTGTAGATCACTACTGAAACTCGTCTGTTGACAGGCATTTAGATTCAAGTATTCACCAAAAGGGAAAGGTGGAAATCAAGAGCAGTACTGTGACTGCTTGTGGCAAAGTGGCTGCTGACAATGAACAGGTGCAGAGGTGATGCAGTGCAGGAATAACCACAGGCAGACAATTTCTAATCCGGTTTGGAAAAGACAACTTTATTTTGTAACCAAATAATAAGCTCCGGTAATACACAGCAATATGTAAAACATGGAGAACAGAAACAGGGATTGCAGCCCTAATTAATAAACACCAGTTGTCTGCCCCACAATAATACTTGCCACGGTCACCCGTCCCGGTGCGTGCAGTAGTGCTCGGGGCAGATGATAACAATTTATTATATTTCGTGACAGTTTTAGTGCAATGGTGATCCGGTTTTGTGCTGGCCCAAGGCGACAGTTCCAGATTCGTGTTAACAGTCTGGTGGGTCAAAAACACATAATTTATAAAATAGTTTGTGCACATTCTGCAAAATACGATACTTTACCTGTGACACAGCTGTGAATTTTAAAGAAAATATACACGATTTGCACAGGGCCTTGCTCACAGTAAAGGTGCAGGCCTCTGCATTTTTATTGATCCGCGTCACTAAGTTTCAGAGGTTTTTTGTGCAGAGGTTTTGAAATCCATTCTGTATTTGGTTATACTTGTTACTGGAAGCAATCAGAATTGGACAGTGTTGTTTCTAAAATATGTAAACACACTTGGGAAGAAAACCGAGTTCCAGAAGCTGTTGTCTGTGATACGCCTTCAGAAATCTGTATTTATTCCACTGCATACCACAGTGCACAGGATACTGGTGTTCTAACCTCGTTTAGTTGTAAAATGTGGAATGAAAGATTTGAAATAACATTTTTACATGACACACAAGGTCAGGTGGCGTGGCCTTCCACTTACCGGTTGAATAAACTTTCTTGACAGCAAACAAAATGCATGAGAGCTTGATAAATCCCAAAGCTGTACACAGTGGTGGAGCATGTGGGGTTTGTAAACATGAGTGGCGGCAATAGTCTGCATGCAATTCCGGCAGAAACCAGGCGTGGACCTAGGATACCTGCCACTCAGATGGAAACCCAGCCAATAAAGGCAACTGTGGCACCTCCTTCCCAAGGGAGAGAGAGAGTGAAAATGTATAGGGTCTGAATTATGATTTTTGGCGATTATCTGTATCAAAGAGAATGGCGTTGTGGAGAGTTTTTATAGACGTGCGGTGTTGTCTTTTCTGTGATGCTGTCTTCACGTGTTTAACCTGTCTCCTAATGTTAGTGTTGAAAGCAGTATACTATTAATGCAGAGCAGCCCTGTTGAACTGTGTAACAGTCACAAAAGGAAAGATGACAGCTGTCGTTGAAAGAATCCCTTGCTTGACTGAAAAGGCTGTCTGTATTTGTTCTCTAGTTAAGTTTTCAATCGACTTGGCAAGCCGGTCTAGTTATGGATGTTTTCTAGTTCTGGTGTGTCTTCAGTGTTCTTGTAACAGAACCCAAGGATGCTGGCCAAAACAACACAAGGGATGTAACATGAATTTAATGAAAAATAGTCTGTTAAGTGTGAAACATTACCTGCATACAGCGCTCCAGAGAAGCTGCAGGATTCCATCTGCAGCATTGGAATTACAAAAATGAGAATTCTGGTTCTGTGGTCATTTATCAGTCATTCTGTTGGTGGTCAATAAAGCAAATAAGAAGAATTGTTGTTTTTGTTTTTATTGTAAGACCACGTTTTTGTACAGTAGTTCAAAGCAACATTACAGTTCAAATGGAAGACTGTACTTGGAGCATATCCCAAAAGTTAGCATTAAAGTATGTACAATAGGCCTATTTATTAAAGTACTCATGACTTCAAGTTAATGTTACATTTAAATCACCCAAAACACATTTTACTCACAGTGTCTAAATTGGAGAGTAAATTATTCAGTGACCCAAAATCTTATCTGGAGCGTTGTCTGCAGTGTGTGTGTGTGTGTGTGTGTATGTCTATATATATATATATATATATATATTATATATATATATATATATATATATATATATATATATATATATATAATATCTATATACTCTATATATCTATATATATATATATATATATATATATATATATATATATATATATATATATAATTATTTAGCAGTTGAGGGAGTTTGCTAAGTAGGCACTAACCCTTCAGGTCTTAGTCAGCTTTGAATTCTCATGCTTTTAAGAGCTCCACTCCTTAACTCTTTACACTCTATTCATTCTGTGCATTTTTGTCAGGCACTGTAATAGCCAGCCTTCTGGTTGTTGTTTGAAAGAGCAGGCTTGGGGCTTTCCAAAGACATGTCATCCGTCATGGAGACGGATCAGACGTTCCTAGACAAAACTGAAATTCACAAAGTCAGGGGTTCAGCCACAGGACAGGACTCAACTCAGACACTTCAGTTTCATGACTTTAACTCGATCGCTGCCTTCCAGGTTTGATCTCTTAAAAGCGCAGGCGTAGGTGCTTCTAATGATGTCACGCTTGCTCATATAACGAGTTTCTACAGAAAACTACAATGCCCAGAATGCAATGGTTCAGTCCTGGGAGAGGCGTCAAGTCTGTAGGTGTGTTTACGTGCATATAACTCGGGCACTGAGGCAGTACAATACCCAGTATACAGTTTTTCTGAAAGGGCAGGCTTGGGGCTGTCCAATGAAGTCTCACTTGCCAGGAGCAAATGTCTCAAATAACCAAACCACCAAAGACAACATTTACCCACTAGATGCTTTCAAAACAAGCCAAATTTAGGTAGAAAACAGCCAATCTGGCAGCACTGGGGGAGTAGCCTAAAAGTTGAGATGCATGCATTACCAATTAACTGTTACTTCAAGTTCAGCCAAAAATCGATATTTTAATTGGTGTCCCAGTACTCTAGGGGGTTAGGAGAACTATGACTGTAACCTTGCAAAGCTCTCTGGGTTAGGAGCGCTATGGCTGTAACCTTGCAAAGCTCTCTGGGTTAGGAGCGCTATGGCTGTAACCTTGCAAAGCTCTCTGGGTTAGGAGAGCTATGGCTGTAACCTAGCAAAGCTCTCTGGGTTAGGAGCGCTATGGCTGTAACCTAGCAAAGCTCTCTGGGTTAGGAGCGCTATGGCTGTAACCTAGCAAAGCTCTCTGGGTTAGGAGAGCTATGGCTGTAACCTAGCAAAGCTCTCTGGGTTAGGAGAACTGTGGCTGTAACCTTGCAAAGCTCTCTGGGTTAGGAGAACTGTGGCTGTAACCTTGCAAAGCTCTCTGGGTTAGGAGAACTGTGGCTGTAACCTTGCAAAGCTCTCTGGGTTAGGAGAACTATGGCTGTAACCTTGCAAAACTCTCTGGGTTAGGAGAACTATGGCTGTAACCTAGCAAAGCTCTCTGGGTTAGGAGCGCTATGGCTGTAACCTAGCAAAGCTCTCTGGGTTAGGAGAGCTATGGCTGTAACCTAGCAAAGCTCTCTGGGTTAGGAGAGCTATGGCTGTAACCTAGCAAAGCTCTCTGGGTTAGGAGAGCTATGGCTGTAACCTAGCAAAGCTCTCTGGGTTAGGAGAGCTATGGCTGTAACCTAGCAAAGCTCTCTGGGTTAGGAGAGCTATGGCTGTAACCTAGCAAAGCTCTCTGGTTTAGGAGCGCTATGGCTGTAACCTAGCAAAGCTCTCTGGGTTAGGAGAACTATGGCTGTAACCTAGCAAAGCTCTGTGGGCCTTATGCAGTCCCTCAAGCTGCAGTGTGATCTGTGCCACAGCTTTCGATTCGGCTGAGCTGGTCCAGTATACACACAGTAATGAAGCTGGGACAGGGGCTTGTAATGTCTATCCATCTTGTCTCTTTGTGTAATAATCTGATACATCATTACTGTTTCTCACTACAAGGGGAATCTAACTTCAGTGTGAATGTTTTTTTAAAGGCATTGTCCTTGAGCGGTTCTGGTGCGTGCGTGCATAATGAAACTTCAACTGTGCCATGAGAAGCATTAATAAATGAGCATGAAAAAGCAACCGGGCGGAGGGGAGGGGGGTTAGCATTAGCTTTCTAAAGTTGAACTGTCACTCCCTTTTCTGTCGAGTACTGCTTTAGATCACAGGCAAAACCCGGACATGCAGTCACGTCATACAACAGAGACCAGCTCTCTTAATCCAAGTAGCTGAGTGCAGGACAGACTGGAGACACAGGCCCCATAAAGACTCATTACAGCTTATTTGGATTTCATTAAGGCAGAACTCTAAAGCATTAGTACCCTATAAAGAATGACTCTGCCTCGACTGAGGGCTGCTTTAAGTGCAGTGCCAGTTGTTTGTCATGCAAGTTAATGTTATTTCAGCATGCCTGGTGCCAACACGGCATCATGAATGTCAAATGGGAATGGAAAGCTATGCTATCATTAGCGCAGTGATGCCAGGACACTGGAACACTTCTAGACTCTTAAGCCCCTTTCACACTGGCATGCTCTACCCAGGTCAGGACCCGGTGCCATGCGGGTCGGCTACGTGATTTCACACTGCTGTTAATAAAGCAGGATTGACCTGGGTGACAGACGCAGGCACACAATTCGCGGATCAATGCCCCGGAAGCAGCTTGCTACTGACGCTTCCATCTAACCTTCTCTGGATTGAACTGCTGGCCCAAATGTTAATTAGAGCAAATGTTTCTTCACCCCTGCTGCATTCTGGCTCATGCTGTGTCTCAATCAATAAAAATATGGCTAAACAGAATAAACAGAAATGTTTGCTGTTTGTTGTTACATCCTGAGGTGGGTCGCTGCGACCCGGGGTAACCCAGGTACGACCCAGGTACGTGGTTCACGCTACGCAGGATTGTGACCCGGGTAGCAGTGCCAGTGTGAAAGGGGCTTTAGTCATACGTTTCAAAATAAGCACATGAGAGTTTATGGAAAGGCATTCCTGTGCTGAAATGATAAATACTTCAGTGAGAAGGTGTTACAGATGTGAGAACAAGAAAGACTGCTTGTGAAGTGTATTTATGCTTTATACTCTGAGTTTGCATAATATTACTGCATTTTTTAAAATCTGTTTTCTGAACCCATTTTCTGAGTTCTTATTCATTAATACTATTTCTGCATTAATGAATATTTAGCATGTTTATTAAAATCACTCTCAGAAAGCCAAGACAAGAGGGACGTTATGTAGTGACCAGTAGGCGTGTGCACCAGTAAATCCTTCCCCAAAACAGTTACGAATCTGTGGCAAACACACTGTTTGAAGCTGGAAGAAACGAGTGATTGTGGCAATGTTGCCCCACCCCTGTGTATTTCTGTGCTGTATGTTACGTGCTGTGTGTTGATGTTGGGGCATAGACATTGGAACACGGGATATAAATGGGTCTGTGAAACAGCTAGTGTTCCACAGACCCATTTATATCCCACTACCAGTGACACCAACATTAACACATAACATGTAACATACAACACAGAAATGCAGAGGGGCGGGGCAACATTGCCCCAGTGTTGCAAACTGCAGTGGTCATGTTTATACATTTTTCAAATGAAAATTGAAATTGAAACCACACAGCCCTGTACTGTGCATGCCCTTTCATTTTTTTTGTTGTTTATGCACACTATAATAATTGATAAAAAGTGTGGCGCCAGATGGGACGCAAGGTCAAATGTTTCTTCCAGAGTTTTTAATTGTTTCCCTGTACAGTTACTAATATGAAAGTCATTTAAAAAAATTAAATAAACACATGTTCTGTTTCCAAACTTCAATGCATATTTCTGGATTTGTTTAGTCTGAATGTTATCTTCATCTCAGTCCCTTTGTGGTCATAAAGACTGTCTGGAAACATAAGTTAGGATGAGAACCGTTTTTCAGGGCGGATGACTCAACAGGAGAGAGCCAGTGCTGAGCAGTCTCCTCATAACAGCTCCATAGAGCATCCATTTCTCATATTACCTGCACATCTCCCATAGCAAGAAAAGACATTGCAATCACATCTACTATAGCAAGACACAGCAATACAATCAAATCTACCATAGCAAGACAAGGCATTACAATCAAATCTACCATAGCAATACAAGGCATTGCAATCACACCCACCATAGCAAGACAAGACGTTGCAATCACACCCACCATAGCAATACAAGGCGTTGCAATCACACCCCTCATAGCAAGACAAGACGTTGCAATCACACCCACCATAGCAATACAAGGCATTGCAATCACACCCCTCATAGCAAGACAAGACATTGCAATCACACCCACCATAGCAATACAAGGCATTGCAATCACACCCACCATAGCAAAAGAAGGCATTGCAATCACACCCCCATAGCAAGACAAGGCATTGCAATCACACCCACCATAGCAAAAGAAGGCATTGCAATCACACCCCCATAGCAAGAGAAGGCATTGCAATCACATCTACCATAGCAAGACAAGGCATTGCAGTCACACCACCATAGCAAGAGAAGACATTGCAATCACACCCCTCATAGCAAGACAAGGCATTGCAATCACATCTACCATAGCAAGACAAGGCATTGCAATCACACCCCCACAGCAAGACAAGGTATTGCAGTCAAACCTCCCATAGCAAGACAAGACATTGCAATCACACCCACCATAGCAAGACAAGGCAATGCAATCACACCCCCATAGCAAGAGAAGGCATTGCAATCACATCTACCATAGCAAGACAAGGCATTGCAGTCACACCCCCATAGCAAGACAAGGCATTGCAGTCACACCCCCATAGCAAGACAAGGCATTGCAGTCACATCTACCATAGCAAGAGAAGACATTGCAATCACACCCCTCATAGCAAGACAAGACATTGCAATCACATCTACCATAGCAAGACAAGACATTTCAATTACACCCCCATAGCAAGACAAGGCATTGTAATCACATCTACCATAGCAAGAAAAAGCATTGCAATCACACCCCTCATAGCAAGACAAGGCATTGCAATCACATCTACCATAGCAATACAAGACATTTCAATCACACCCCCATAGCAAGAGAAGACATTGCAATCACACCTCTCATAGCAAGACAAGGCATTGCAATCACACCTACCATAGCAAGACAAGACATTTCAATCACACCCCCATAGCAAGAGAAGACATTGCAATCACACCCCTCTTAGCAAGACAAGGCATTGCAATCACATCTACCATAGCAAGTCAAGGCATTGTAATCACATCCACCATAGCAAGACAAGGCATTGCAATCACACCCCTCATAGCAAGACAAGGCATTGCAATCACATCTACCATAGCAAGTCAAGGCATTGTAATCACATCTACCATAGCAAGACAAGGCATTGCAATCACACCCCTCATAGCAAGACAAGGCATTGAATCACATCTACCATAGCAAGACAAAGCATTGCAATCACACCCCTCATAGCAAGACAAGGCATTGCAATCACATCTACCATAGCAAGACAAGGCATTGCAATCACACCCCCGATAGCAAGACAAGACATTGCAATCACATCTATTATAGCAAGACAAGACATTGCAATCACATCTACTATAGCAAGACAAGACATTGCAATCACACCCACCATAGCAAGACAAGGCATTGCTATCACACCCCCGATAGCAAGACAAGCACTGCAATCACATCTACCATAGCAAGACAAGGCATTCCAATCTGTTGCATGTAATGATAACAAAGGCTGTCAGAATCCCTGCTGATGTTCTCAACTGCAGGAGAAACAAGGGCATTATTTAGAGAGATGCGTATTGGCATGTTATAGAAATATATGCTCTGCTTTCATGCAGTGAAGCTTTGTGTTTGTTAGATCTGACAGGGCAATGACAGATTGTGACAGCCAGATAAAGCTGGAAGAATAGGCCTGGTAAATAACACGCTGTGCGCTGCTTTCACCCATAGTGCTCATCTGAAATGAGCTCAAATTAAAACCAAAACTACCAACTGACTTTAAAAGTGGATCAGTAGCCTACAAGGTAAAAAAAAAAGAAACTACAGAATGTGTGCTCTTTGAAGTAAGTGTACAATAAAAGCCATGCTTGTCCTATAGTAGTTCAAATATCTGGCAACCAGATGGGAAAAATACATGAAATCCAAAACTAACTTGGGACAGTCGAGACCTCTTGACACTCTGTCCCAACAGTGTTGAATTCCTGCTTCTGTAACCTGGTGACCAGTGGCTTTACTGTCTGCGCTCACGTGCGGGTCACAGTGTCTGCTGCTAACGTGAGACAACTTCAGTACCTGTCCAGCACGCTCTCATGAAAGCTAGCTTGCAGCCCTGATTCAGTGGGGGTATTTGTAGTGAGTCCTATAGAAGTGACATCTGAAACCTCAAGAGCCAGCAAGCAGTCACTCTAATGTCACTTCTAACAGCAAAGCTCATCCTTCCAGTCCTGGTTTTTGTTCCAACTCTGTTCTAAATTGTTTAACTGAACCAATGAAACCTCTTCCCAGACCCTGAAGTAGTTCATTGTATCATTGTTCCTGTTAAACCTAGAGTGGAGTGGCCCTCTAGAACTGTGATTAGACACCCCTGTTTGACATCCTTACCCTCTGCCCTGGTTTCAAAGCTCACATTTAAACTGGACTGTTTATAGACTAGGCTGGAGATTGTTTGGAAGGCCAGAAAATAAAGAGTCAGAGTGAATGATTTTTGAATTACAAAGGAATTAATTTGCTTAGTTGAGCTGATGAAGGCTACTTCTGGGGTACCTGTTTTCTCAGGGTGCTGGCAGCTGTTGATTGTATTTATATTCTCGGCAGACAAGATGTAGAATATGAAAGTTGCTGAAACAAAATAAACATACAGATTATTTATTATAATGTGCTTTTACTTTTTAATATTGCTTTTGTATCTGTTTTACCTAACATGAACTTCTGTGTGGCTAATAGACTATTGAGAATATAAAACTCTGCAATAAAAGGCTTTTAGTAGCTTTAAAAAAAGCTAAAAAAATTCAGATTGTTAAATCCACAGAGCTCTTCAATACAGAAAGAAAAAAAATGGAGCAATTGGAGTATCTTTATTCATCCAGCTATACGTATAAAGAGGTATATAGTCCTAATGTATTCTTAATCCAAGCATGTATTTGGTCAGTAATGCTTAGATGTTGGATTGTGATGGAAATGTGAATTTGATGACTGTGTAACTCCGAATACTGTCTCTTGGGACTGTAGGTGAACTTTAACTTGTTAAATGGTGGATTTTACGATGGAGTAGTCTTTGAATAAATAAATAGTGCAGCTACTTTGTGTCAGCAGTAGCGAGAAAGAGAGAATATATAACGTGCTTGCGTGGGACATCGAGAGGGTTTGAAAGGCTGGGGTCACGAGGGAGCAGTGCGGGACTCTAGCACAGAGTGAGGTCCAGTCCAGATATACAGAGCACCCGTCCAGTGTGCCACAGACTCCCCACTCTCGCCAGTTTGCCACTGGCTTGCAGGTCTTGCCCTTGTCGTTCGGTGTGTCCTTGTCAAGCACTTATTATTCGTTCCATTTACCATTGCTGGCATGCTGGCAGGGTTGGAATGTCTCCGATCTAGGCGTGTAGCACAGTTCCTGTCTGAATCAGTGTTCTGCAGGAATGTGCCTGGCTGTAATACACACGCCAGCACGAGTGCATCTGTGTGAACACTGAGGAGATCACACCCGTCACCAAAACCATAACCCACTACTCCTCTTCCAAGCTGTTTTGTATATCCATACATTGGACCACTGCTGATAGACGAAAGCAACACCCTGTCATTCGCCTCAATGCATTTCTGAAGCTACTGCTTTGCATGGTGCTGCTCAGTGCATCCTAGTCCGTCTCTGCAGTAGTGGGAGTCAGGCAGCACAGCGCTGCTTTGCATGGTGCTGCTCAATGCATCCTAGTCCGTCTCTGCAGTAGTGGGAGTCAGGCAGCACAGCGCTGCTTTGCATGGTGCTGCTCAATGCATCCTAGTCCGTCTCTGCAGTAGTGGGAGTCAGGCAGCACAGCGCTGCTTTGAATGGTGCTGCTCAATGCATCCTAGTCCGTCTCTGCAGTAGTGGGAGTCAGGCAGCACAGCGCTGCTTTGCATGGTGCTGCTCAATGCATCCTAGTCCGTCTCTGCAGTAGTGGGAGTCAGGCAGCACAGCTCTGCTTTGAATGGTGCTGCTCAATGCATCCTAGTCCGTCTCTGCAGTAGTGGGAGTCAGGCAGCACAGCGCTGCTTTGCATGGTGCTGCTCAATGCATCCTAGTCCGTCTCTGCAGTAGTGGCAGTCAGGCAGCACAGCGCTGCTTTGCATGGTGCTGCTCAATGCATCCTAGTCCGTCTCTGCAGTAGTGGGAGTCAGGCAGCACAGCGCTGCTTTGCATGGTGCTGCTCAATGCATCCTAGTCCGTCTCTGCAGTAGTGGGAGTCATGCAGCACAGCGCTGCTTTGCATGGTGCTGCTCAATGCATCCTAGTCCGTCTCTGCAGTAGTGGGAGTCAGGCAGCACAGCTCTGCTTTGAATGGTGCTGCTCAATGCATCCTAGTCCGTCTCTGCAGTAGTGGGAGTCAGGCAGCACAGCGCTGCTTTGCATGGTGCTGCTCAATGCATCCTAGTCCGTCTCTGCAGTAGTGGGAGTCAGGCAGCACAGCGCTGCTTTGCATGGTGCTGCTCAATGCATCCTAGTCCGTCTCTGCAGTAGTGGGAGTCAGGCAGCACAGCGCTGCTTTGCATGGTGCTGCTCAATGCATCCTAGTCCGGCTCTGCAGTAGTGGGAGTCAGGCAGCACAGCGCTGCTTTGCATGGTGCTGCTCAATGCATCCTGGCGTTATGGTTCTGCTCTTCAGTTATTAACATCCAACCTGCGTAGAAGGTACTCTTTGCATATGCAGTGAAAGCTGAGGGTCATTGCTGTTGAACTCATTTTCATAATCTTGCATACTGTGAAGGCAAGTACAAGGTGCCTGAAGACGCCCTTCTCCTTCCTGTCTGCCTGTCATCCCTCCTGCTCAGTAAATAAGAAGAGCTTGCCCTTGCCCATCTATACATGCAGTCTCATTTCATTGGGGTCGTACTTGGCGCATTGATTTCCTTTGTAGAGTCACTGGTGCTCATTGAGGTTCAGTAGTAATTATCACAGAGGCTTGTTCTCATACCTGTGTTCTGTGCTTCTACTTCTGTACTCGCTCATCAAGGCAAATGTAATTCTCTCAGGAGATTGAACAGTGTAGCATGTATCCAGTTCTGATGAAGCCATTGTTCTGATGTCATATACTGGTAACAACAGCCCTCTGAAAGCCACTGTTCTGATGTCATAACCTGTAGCTTTACTCTGATGCTGACAACCTTCCTGCTGTGAGTGACATGATTGTATTAGAAACCTGGGAATTGTAGTCATCTCGCACTGAGGTTACTTCATCTTTTCCCAGTTACTTCACCTCCTATAGCCCCAATCTAAACTCTTTGTGATGTAAGAGGCATTATAGGCTTCACTCCTTGTGGTGTGACTTGCTTTTCTTCACTCACATAACAGGCTTAGAAAGTGCAGGTGTGTCTCTGAAAGGTTTTAGTGCTCTGAGCAGTTGAATTGAACTAGGAGTGGCACTGGTGAAGTCTGTTTAAACCAAGAGCAATGCATGCTTTCATTTACCATGCCTTGCTAAAAACAACTTATATATCTATATCATACCTATATCAATCAAAATGTAACATCCAAATGAACATTGGAGAGAACAGTGCTAATGTATTTTTTGTAATCATTTTGAAAGTACTGAAACACTCTAGTCCTTGATAAGAGATTTCTAACTCAAGATAGAATAACACAGACATCCCTTACTAGCTGTTAATATGCAGTGGCATGCTGCACATGCTGTCATGCTATGGGTTCTACAGTACATACTCCCCTTAGTTCTGTTTTTATACATAAATACTGTATATTTCAGTGGTATTCCTTGTTTTGATCTCAAACACCACTATCTAGTTATTTTTTATAGTTTAATCTATAGTTCAAGGTTATTGGGCAATACTGTAAATTCCAGTAAGCAGTGGCTAGTAAAAGGCCATTGTGTTTCTCCAGACAGATGTAACCTTTGATAACAGAATGGATTCCCACACTGGGAAGGTAAGATAGCTGGAACACAAGGCTTTGTTGGGGCTGGTTTTGTATAGCCCACTCTCTCTACAAGTCTGATTATGAAATGCTTGGTTTGCAGCCACTGAGTCTGCCATCTGCTGGACTCTCGGAGCACTAGCATGTGGCCTGGAAAGATTGGCTTGAAGTTGCTTGTGCTCTAATTAAATGTAAAGTGTATTGTATAAAAGCTGTTCTGTATGAAACAAATGTACTTGATTTTAGCTTCCCTTGTTTATACCCATCTACACCTATTTGCACATGCTTTTTTCACTATGTGGACAGCCCCCCTATTATTCCCTTCCATACTGTACACATCCACAATGTGGTGGCACAGCGGATCACTGCAAGAGCTGAGTTAAGAGCACCTGTCCAGTGTGCCACAGACTCCCCACTCTCGTCAGTTTGCCACTGGCTTGCAGGTCTTGCCCTTGTTGTTCAGTGTGTCTGTGAGGCGAGAGTGTATTAAATGGAATGTCCAGACAGTAATTTATGTGTACAGAAATAAAATAATTTATTTTTATTTTCTATACACAACAAAAGGATTAAATAACAAACGAAAAACAAAATGGTGTGAGGGAAGGAGTGCAGGGGTGGAATCCAAAACAAACTGTGATGACTCGTCTTTAATTTGTCTTCGTGGTGACCATACATAAACAAAAAAAAGACAAAAGAAATGTTAGTGTTTCAAAAATCCCGCTGCACAAAACCAGACTCTCCCTCCACCCGTTACTCCTCCTACTTTACTTTCGGACCAACCCCGAACACAGTAGTACGTTCCCTTTAGTATGTAATGTCCCGCCTCTGTAGTCAGTGGAACACCAATCCCCAACCGACACGTGTCCTTCTCCTTCACTTGACTCCAGTGGCTGGAATTTACATACTCGTACTTCCGCCCCTCACCAAGGTGCCACCCCTCAAAAGATGACTTTCGCCATGGTCACGAGATCTTGGTAAGGGAAGTCCCGAGTTGGTTTGATGCCATCTACTGTCAGGAGGCTGAATCACAGACCGAAAACCCTTTGACTCATCACAGTGTCCTTGTCAAGCACTTATTATTCATTCCATTTACCATTGCTGGCATGCTGGCAGGGTTGGAATGTCTCCGATCTAGGCGTGTAGCACAGTTCCTGTCTGAATCAGTGTTCTGCAGGAATGTGCCTGGCTGTAATACACACGCCAGCACGAGTGCATCTGTGTGAACACTGAGGAGATCACACCCGTCACCAAAACCATAACCCACTACTCCTCTTCCAAGCTGTTTTGTATATCCATACATTGGACCACTGCTGATAGACGAGAGCAACACCCTGTCATTCGCCTCAATGCATTTCTGAATCTGCTGCTTTGCTTTGCTTTGCCTGTGTTCTGCACCTACAAGTGCTGCCCATCATTTCCCAGGGCTGCTTTTCTTCTGGACAGTCGTGAGGTTTTAGCTGAATTTCGATCTTAAATCAAAACGAACACAATGTGCAGTGGCTGTGTTTCTCATCCATTTTTACCCATTGTTTATTTGTCTTTTTTTTGTGAGTGTGTCTCATTTGTATCTCTTAGTGCAGCGATTGAAGCTGGAGAGCTGGATGTATCTCTTGTGTTTTTGTAAGTGTTGTATTAAACAGAATCGCAGGAACAGCGGTAACATGCCAGCCTCTTTGTTGTAATGTCCTTGAGAAGAGGCCTGCTGCACCAGCACCACCTATCTACTCTGTTCTTTTTTCATTTCAGTGGATTTTCAATGGATAATTAGGCAGGCTAGTGGAAGTATAACCCCAGTGTCCCAGTCTCCCCACTAGTCACTTGCAAGCACTTGTTTATTGCCTCCGCACACCATCATACTTGTTTTTCGAAGCAGATTCTTCCTAGACTGTTGTTAAACATGTGCCCTTG
Source organism: Polyodon spathula (assembly GCF_017654505.1). Taxonomy (NCBI): domain Eukaryota; kingdom Metazoa; phylum Chordata; class Actinopteri; order Acipenseriformes; family Polyodontidae; genus Polyodon; species Polyodon spathula. The sequence goes on along the minus strand of NC_054538.1, from coordinate 773,478 downwards.
GAGTATTTATTTGTAGCTTCCTCAGCTGCAGCCCTGATATTAATGTATTCAGATAGAGGCACTCATGCCTTTTAGTGCTTCACAGTGGGTCCTCATGGTGTACTCAAAAATAATGTAGAATTGGTTACATTGTTGTGAAGAGTTGGTTTTAATTACCCTTAGACTGCATTTGATGTGTTGTGAACGCTGCTGGAAGGAGTCAGGGGTTCTTTCCGCCCCAGTGCTGTGAGTTGACTATCGCTTTGTGTCAGTGGTTTGTGTTCTGCATAGTTAATGAAGGGCTCTGCATAATCTTCGGCTTTCGTTAACAGAATCTCCATCAAAGAGATTCTCCTCCGTAGAAGCACTGGGAAGCGCTGTCTTTAAAGCCCATTGAGGTGCAGGCTTGAGGGAGCCTAGGTGAATTCATATAATAAAGGAGAGAGAGAGGGAGTGGGAAAGTGGACAGCCATTGAGCAAAATAAAAAAGAGGCATGCTTTAAATGAGAACAAGAAAGTTACAATTCTACCATCACCATTTTTCAGATGGAAGGGAAATCAATGTAAAGCTTAAAGTGGTTGCACGTGTCTGTTAAGCAGAATTCAGAGCAAAGCTGGTGAATAAGGAGGTACATGGGAATAATGTTAAACTGAACCCTGTACCTAACCAGTGCAATACAATATCAGCACTTTGAGCTGACCTACACTGACATTAGAAGATGATCCTCGAGTCTACAGTGAGTAGTTCAGCGCCTCTTCAATACAGTACACTGTGGAACTCCTATCAAAGGTGTTTATACTGCTAATGCTGGTTGTGAGGGACACTCTAGCCTAGTTCAGTTTTCCAGAGCTCACTGCACACTGTTCAGTTTTCCAGAGCTTCATTGCACACTGTTCCGACTGGCTTCCAGAGTTTCATTGCACACTGTTCAGACTGGTTTCCAGAGCTTCATTGCCCACTGTTCAGACTGACTTCCAGAGCTTCATTGCACACTGTTCAGACTGACTTCCAGAGCTTCATTGCACACTGTTCAGACTGACTTCCAGAGCTTCATTGCACACTGTTCAGACTGACTTCCAGAGCTTCATTGCACACTGTTCAGACTGACTTCCAGAGCTTCATTGCACACTGTTCAGACTGGCTTCCAGAGCTCATTGCACACTGTTCAGACTGGCTTCCAGAGCTTCATTGCACACTGTTCAGACTGACTTCCAGAGCTTCATTGCACACTGTTCAGACTGGCTTCCAGAGCTTCATTGCACACTGTTCAGACTGACTTCCAGAGCTCATTGCACACTGTTCAGACTGGCTTCCAGAGCTCATTGCACACTGTTCAGACTGACTTCCAAAGCTCATTGCACACTGTTCAGACTGGCTTCCAGAGCTCATTGCACACTGTTCAGACTGACTTCCAGAGCTTCATTGCACACTGTTCAGACTGGCTTCCAGAGCTCATTGCACACTGTTCAGACTGGCTTCCAGAGCTCATTGCACACTGTTCAGACTGGCTTCCAGAGTTTCATTGCACACTGTTCAGACTGGTTTCCAGAGCTTCATTGCACACTGTTCAGACTGACTTCCAGAGCTTCATTGCACACTGTTCAGACTGACTTCCAGAGCTTCATTGCACACTGTTCAGACTGACTTCCAGAGCTTCATTGCACACTGTTCAGACTGGCTTCCAGAGCTCATTGCACACTGTTCAGACTGACTTCCAGAGCTTCATTACACACTGTTCAGACTGACTTCCAGAGCTCATTGCACACTGTTCAGACTGACTTCCAGAGCTTCATTGCACACTGTTCAGACTGACTTCCAGAGCTTCATTACACACTGTTCAGACTGATTCCAGAGCTTCATTACACACTGTTCAGACTGACTTCCAGAGCTTCATTACACACTGTTCAGACTGGCTTCCAGAGCTCATTGCACACTGTTCAGACTGACTTCCAAAGCTCATTGCACACTGTTCAGACTGGCTTCCAGAGCTTCATTGCACACTGTTCAGACTGACTTCCAGAGCTTCATTGCACACTGTTCAGACTGGCTTCCAGAGCTCATTTCACACTGTTCAGGCTGGCTTCCAGAGCTTCATTGCACACTGTTCAGACTGGCTTCCAGAGCTTCATTGCACACTGTTCAGACTGATTTCCAGAGTCTCATTGCACACTGTTCAGACTGATTTCCAGAGCTTCATTGCACACTGTTCAGACTTCCAGAGCTCATTGTCACTGTTCAGACAGTGAGATATTGGAGGGCTTAAAGGCAAAGTCACATTCCAGCATCCAACCATAAACTGTTTTTATGGTGGGGAGCACGACGGACAAAATTGAAATGGTGGAAATGACAAATGACTCCTTCCTAACACAATTTGTCAAGGCACTGACTAGAGGGGAGGCATGCCTTGATCTAGTCTTTTCAAATACCGAAGACAGAATAACTAAAACAGAGGTCAGAGAACCACTAGCAAACTCAGACCACAACATGGTCTCATTTGAAGTGCTTTTTAACAGTAATGACTAAAGCTAAGGTTTACAATTTTAGAAAAGCAAACTATGAAGGTATGAAACAGAGACTGACGGAAGTAGATTGGAGTAAAATAGAGAAAACACCCACAGAAAAAGGATAGCTGTTCTTCAAAAATGTAGTACTAAAGGCGCAAAACAATTACATTCCTAGATTTAGACAAATCTAAATGTAAAGCTAAATTGCCAAAACGGTTTATTAGATCAATTAAAAAAAAATTCAGTGAAAAAAGGCACTTTACAGAGCGTTAAAAAGGGACCAAAAAGAAAGTACATAGAAAGAGTACACAGAACTGCAAATGCAAGTCAAACAGGAAGTTAGAAAAGCCAAGAGAGAAATAGAAATGAACATTGCTAAGGGGGCTAAAACCAATTCCAAAATGTTTTTCCAATATTACAACAGCAAGCGAACATTCAAAGAGGAGATTAAATGTCTAAATCATAGATGAAGAAAAAAATAGCAAATATATTAAGTGATTACTTTTCACAAGTTTTTACAAAGGAGGATATAGACAACATGTTCCTATCCAGTTTTAAATAACTTTAGCATAAACAAGGCAGAAGTGTTAAAGGGACTAGGAGCTCTTAAAATAAACAAATCCCCTGGGCCGGATGAGATCCTCCCAATATTACTCAAAGAAATGAAAGGAGTTATTTACAAACCGCTAACCAAGATCATGCAACAGTCTCTTGACACAGGGCTTGTACCGACAGACTGGAAAATTGCAAACGTAATACCGATCCACAAAAAGGGAAACAAAACTGAACCAGGTAACTACAGACCAGTAAGCCTGACTTCTATTATATGCAAACTAATGGAAAATGACCTATATGGTAACAGTATCCTGGGAGACAGTCAACATGGTTTTAGGAAAGGGAGATTGTGTCTAACTAACTTGCTTGATTTTTTTGAGGATGCAACTTCAGTAATGGATCATTGCAATTTATAATGGATAATTGGTTTATTTAGATTTAGATAAAAGTGTAAGGTACTGCATGCAGGAAGTAAAAATGTACATTACAAATATCATATGGGAGATACTGAAATTAAAGAAGGACTCTATGAAAAAGACCTAGGAGTTTTTGTTGACTCTGAAATGTCTTCATCTAGACAATGTGGGGAAGCTTTAAAAAAGGCGAACAAGATGCTTGGATACATTGTGAAAAGTGTTGAATTTAAATTAAGGGAAGTAATGTTAAAACTGTACAATGCATTAGTAAGACCTCATCTTGAATATTGTGTTCAGTTCTGGTCTCCTCACTACAAAAAGGATATTGCTGCTCTAGAAGGAGTGCAAAGAAGAGCAACCAGAATTATTGCGGGTTTAAAAGGCATGTCATATGCAAACAGGCTAAAAGAATTGAATCTATTTAGTCTTGAACAAAGAAGACTACGTGGCAACCTAATTCAAGCATTCAAAATTCTAAAAGGTATTGACAGTGTCGACCCAAGGGACTTTTTCGACATGAAAAAAAAACAAGGACCAGGGGTCACAAATGGAGGTTAGACAAAGGGGCATTCAGAACAGAAAATAGGAGGCACTTTTTTACAAAGAGAATTGTGAAGGTTTGGAATCAACTCCCCAGTAATGTTGTTGAAGCTGACACCCTGGGATCCTTCAAGAAGCTGCTTGATGAGATTCTGGGATCAATAAGCTACTAACAACCAAACGAGCAAGAATGGCCGAATGGCCTCCTCTCGTTTGTAAACTTTCTTATGTATTTTATTTTAAAAAAAAAGTGAGCTGGACATACATACAGTACTCTGAAGAAAGGACCCTTTTTAACAGAGATTCTAACATGAGTCACAGACAGGATCACAGCCTGTCTGAACTGTCACTCCAGTTTCATTCTGCAGGATCACAGCCTGTCTGAACTGTCACTCTGGTTTCATTCTGCAGGATCACGGCCTGTCTGAACTGTCACTCCAGTTTCATTCTGCAGGATCACGGCCTGTCTGAACTGTCACTCTGGTTTCATTCTGCAGGATCACGGTCTGTCTGAACTGTCACTCTGGTTTCATTCCGCAGGATCACAGCCTGTCTGAACTGTCACTCTGGTTTCATTCTGCAGGATCACGGTCTGTCTGAACTGTCACTCCAGTTTCATTCTGCAGGATCACGGCCTGTCTGAGCTGTCACTCCAGTTTCATTCTGCATGGGCACGGCCTGTCGGAACTGTCACTCCAGTTTCATTGTGTGAGTTTGCAGGGTTGGTGATTAGAGTCTCTTTTGTCCCATTCTGCTGTGATTATCCCGGCGTGCTGTACTGAGGAGATATGCTAATGCCTGTCATTGGGATGATAAAAGATGAGCGGAGGACTCAATGCATTATTTAGCTGGCTGTGTGATAGATGAAGGATGCACACTTTGCTTTAATTGCTGAGAAGAGGGGTTAAGCTGAACCAGCAGCTGAATTAGAAATGAGGATTTAAAAAAAAAACAGAAAAATGTGTAGTTGGGAATAAAGAAAAAAAAGCATTAGAGCTGAGATGAGTAAATAAGAAAATAAATAAATATATTTTAAAAAAGAACCAAACAACTGCACCTGGTTAGAGATTTTAAGTGCTCTGTGGATTCTGTTTTAAAAGCCTGTTTAGCTTTGTGGGTTAATCAGAAATGTAAAACTGCTCATTCAGAGATGGCTGAAAGCAGTCGCAGTGGAATACTCAAGTAGTTTCATGTATTTATTTATTTCTCACCAGTACAGAAAAAAAGATTTCTAATAGGAAAGTGACACCGTGGTTAGCATTATGTAAAGACTTTCATTCAACTAGGCCTACTAAACAAATTCTTAAATGAACTACTCCTTACAATAACTCAGTATCATACGGTCCCAGCACTTGGGACTATTGTGTGACGCACGCACGCACGCACCACTAATTCACGCACGCACGCACGCACGCACTAATTCACGCACGCACCACTAATTCACGCACGCACCACTAATTCACGCACGCACGCACCACTAATTCATGCAGTCCAAGGGAAGCAGGTCAACATCCAACCCCAAAGCAAGGGCTCCTAAAGAGGCTCCAGCTGGGCTAATGCAAATACTGCGCTGCTTGCATTTCCAACTGCAATAGGTACCAAGAATGTGCAATATTAGTACGTATAGCAGAAGGTGGTGATTGTAAACATACTGTGCTTGTTTTAGAAATGATTCTTTTCCTGCTTGCTGCTGACAATGTGTAGGTTCTGTGTTTCCTCAGTTAAGAATGAAAAAGGGAATGTTACAGCTGTTTCAAGTGCAGTAAATGCCAGGGTGTTATCCACAGAGCGTCTATGTAAAGATGTTTGGCTGGTTTAAAATGTATGAGAGGGCATTGCTGTGACTGGCATGCTGTTAAAGGGCACTTCAAGAAGCTGGTAAGCTTGCATCCCTACTCTCAGCTTGCCTGTTTCAAATTATTTTTGGCACAGTACTGTGCAGTTACTGAAATCGTAAGACTTGAGAACACAGTGTCTCAGAACCTGCCGTCCTTCGGGATTCACAAAAGAAATGTCTTCTGTTTTATCAGCCAATTTTGCCAATTGAAAAGGTATTCATTGTTCAATATAACATTTTCTCATAGCCCCATTTAACTGAGCTAAAAAGACATAATTCGTCCGTCGCCATCGCATCGGCACATGCATTTTAAATACGTGTTATTATTTTGTTGATTTGATGTTCCCAAATCCCATGGGCATGCCTGCTCATAAACAGGGTTAAGAATAATCTGATAGCATTATATCTAGTGCTTCTTTTCTTGCAGGATGAAGCAGCTTGACAGAGTTCACGGCTCTCCTGCTGTAACCCTTTGGATTCACTGAGATCCCACAAGGTCTGATATGGGAGGCAAGAGCAGCTCCAGCACTGTACAGTAGATAGAAAGCAGCTCATTGATTTTGCTTCATCTGCTTCCAATTGAAGATAATGAGCACAACATTTAATTTGGATAACCACGTACTGAAGATCAGAATAATAATAATAGTAATAATAATAATAATAATAATAATAATAATAATAATAATAATAATAATGTAGCCCTTTAATGCATTACGAAATGTAAAAGCAAATACATCTCAATACCCAAAGCTCTTCTGCAGTGAACGTAATCTCTGAACCCATTCCCCCAGCAGGCATGCGGCCCACTGTTATTACCCTTAATTAGCGGTGCTTTTGGATTTTTTATGATGGTGAATAATTTATTGTACAGAAAGCTGCTATTATTTGGCCCTGTATTAGACATTACAGTACCAACCCTTCATTATAAAATGTCTTGTCGTTTTAAGGTATGTCTTTGTGTCAGTGTGTGTCCTGAAGATGTATCCTTGGGCTCTAGGTGTCCTTTTCTGGGGTGATGCTGCCCAGCTCTTGAAGAGGTGAGGAATGTAGAGGCCTGCTGTGGGGCCTGTCGCAGTAAACGCTCACCCTTACTGGACAGGATTGGAAACCTGTACTCTGTACTTTCATTATTACCAGTCTGCAGGACACAAAAGATAAAACTGGTCAGGGGGGCGGGCAGCGCCTGTGTCAGGGGAAAATGCTTTTACAGAAATAAATGTCTCCAGAAACATTTCCTCAAGGTAACTAGTCTTCACTAAAACTTAAATAAAAAAATACATATATTTGTTCTGTAGGGCTACTTTCCATTTGGGTCTTGATATAAAGCAGTTTAGCAACAGTTTTTTGTTTATTTTGCATTCAGTTGTTCAGATCTTTGGAACAGTTTGTTGATCTGTTTAAATCAAGAGTATCATTAACATTATACAGTATGTCAAATAAGCAGCATAAAAAAATCTATATATAAAGAAATGTAAAATTGATAAAATATAATTTAAAAGCTATGTAGTAATATTGATGCATATGAAGAAAAATAATCCAGGATACTTAACTGAATTTGACAAGCTGCATCGCCGGCTGCTTTTTGCGTTTCTCATCATATTGTCTTGTGCTGGGGGGAAGGGTAGGCTCGATCTAAGCAGCAGTCTGCCCACTGTGTAAAATTCATTGATTTCAAAGCAGTAGCGCAGTGTCCTTAGGGCATTGTGAAAGCTGTCAGGTGCAACAGGAGGTGTTGGAAGTGACCCTGAACTCACTATAAATACTGATGTGAGAGAAAAAGATTGAATCGAATTGAATCTGAGAACTGCAGAGAATGAAACAGAAAACTGTGATATTTTGTCACAAGCAGCACTGTGTGTCCAGCCCTAGTGCATGTTTGAAGAGTGCATTGCTAGTCCTGGTTTGAAGAGTGCATTGCTAGTCCTGGTTTGAAGAGCACATTGCTAGTCCTGGTTTGAAGAGTGCATTGCTAGTCCTGGTTTGAAGAGTGCATTTTCCAGAGTGACAATCACAGTATTGATTTTGGCAGAATGCAGTATCATACAAGATGTGGTTGTTTCAAACTCATTAGAAGGATGTGCTGTACAGAATGCAGTGTCCAATGTGAGGAGAGTGAAAGGGCATTAGAAGACTGTGCTCTACAGAATGCAGTGTCCAATGTGAGGCGAGTGAAAGGGCATTAGAAGGATGTGCTCTACAGAATGCAGTGTCCAATGTAAGGTGAGTGAAAGGGCATTAGAAGGATGTGCTCTACAGAATGCAGTGTCCAATGTGAGGTGAGTGAAAGGGCATTAGAAGGATGTGCTGTACAGAATGCAGTGTCCAATGTGAGGAGAGTGAAAGGGCATTAGAAGACTGTGCTCTACAGAATGCAGTGTCCAATGTGAGGCGAGTGAAAGGGCATTAGAAGGATGTGCTCTACAGAATGCAGTGTCCAATGTGAGGCGAGTGAAAGGGCATTAGAAGGATGTGCTCTACAGAATGCAGTGTCCAATGTAAGGTGAGTGAAAGGGCATTAGAAGGATGTGCTGTACAGAATGCAGTGTCCAATGTGAGGAGAGTGAAAGGGCATTAGAAGACTGTGCTCTACAGAATGCAGTGTCCAATGTGAGGCGAGTGAAAGGGCTAGGCAGTATGAATTCATACAGTAAATACTGCATGGAATTTGTAACAGGCGGCTGATTGTAAGGGGCTGGTCATTTTAAAAGTGACTATTAGCATGTCAATCTTTTTCTTATTATAACAATTAGGCTACATGCTTCAAAAGCGAATGAACATGCTGCTACAGGCTTCCATCTGGGATTAACTGACAGCAATTTGGAGATGCAATGTTGCACAGTGCAGTTTAAAGCAAACAAATTGGAAATAGGGCACTTGCAAGAGGAAAAATAATCCTCATTGTGTGATAGCTGTTGTAAATGCATCTGTATATGTAACACACGGCCACAGCAGACGGAATCCTGTGATGTGGGAAACAAGGCAGTCAGGAGCACTCCATTAGAAACGTCAGCATCATAAAAAAATCTTTGTTTTGGTCTGAGCCCCAGCACTGTAGTCATAGCGATAACTTATCCATGATTACCTGCAGGCATCCAAGATGTTAAAACAGAATGAGAAGAGATTCAATAATGTAGCTGTTTTAGATGACACACGTAGGCCAATGCTTTCTGTAGTTTTTTATTTTCATGTTAAACAGGCTATTGAGGTAAATCCTGTGCAATGTGGTAACAATGTACTGTACACACTGTAATTCTACACACAGCTGGATACTGTAGTCTGTCAGCACTGGAATATGCTGAACACCTGGATTAAGTTGTTGGAGACATGCATTTAATCCAGTGAGCTCTGTCTTGGGAAGTTTGGCTGAGCCCTCGTCATGCATTCATGTTATCTTTCACTTCATACTTGTTCCATGTGAGCTCATCTCTTTACAATCTAGATCGTCAAGTCTTGAGCTGACTGCACTCTCATTAACACATTATACTAGCTTACAAGCTTATTTGTGTGTGGCTGAACTGAGCCATCTTCACTCTTAAATATGAGGCAGTGATTACTTTCACAGAGCAGTCTCACTGAGAGTTGGTTTGCATTAGAAAACCTTGTCAGCTGTTTGTTTAGACCACATTTCCATTTGTAGGTGTTTACAAACAGCAAGGAAGTTCCACTTGTGCTGTATTTCATGTACTGAACTTCCTTTGCCCTGCAAAAAAAGCATTGTTTTGTTTCTTTCCTGAGTGTGCAAATCAGCAGAGCGAAGGTCAGTTTATGCGAGAAGCCAGCTGAGGCAGTTTGCTGTGTAATTGAAACGTGTCTTTGTTGGTTTTCTTTTGGCGTTGCAGAGTTCATTGAGCTGCTGTAGAGAGCTTCAGTGGTTTATGAATGAGACACCACGTCAGGTTTGTGTGTGGAAATCCCTGGCAGGCGTGCAATTCCGGAATTAGTGAACTGAAAGATTGTGACCTGCCTTGATGGGAAGCAAAAAATAAATGCATTCCAAACTCTGCTCTCTGGCACAAGAGAAAGTGTTCTAGTTCAGCAGGATGTTTCAGTGTTGCCTTGAGATAAGAACATAAGAACATAAGAACATAAGAAAGTTTACAAACGAGAGGAGGCCATTCGGCCCATCTTGCTCGTTTGGTTGTTAGTAGCTTATTGATCCCAAAATCTCATCAAGCAGCTTCTTGAAGGATCCCAGGGTGTCAGCTTCAACAACATTACTGGGGAGTTGATTCCAGACCCTCACAATTCTCTGTGTAAAAAAGTGTCTCCTATTTTCTGTTCTGAATGCCCCTTTTTCTAAACTCCATTTGTGACCCCTGGTCCTTGTTTCTTTTTTCAGGCTGAAAAAGTCCCTTGGGTCGACACTGTCAATACCTTTTAGAATTTTGAATGCTTGAATTAGGTCGCCACGTAGTCTTCTTTGTTCAAGACTGAACAGATTCAATTCTTTTAGCCTGTCTGCATATGACATGCCTTTTAAGCCCGGAATAATTCTGGTCGCTCTTCTTTGCACTCTTTCTAGAGCAGCAATATCTTTTTTATAGCGAGGTGACCAGAACTGCACACAATATTCAAGATGAGGTCTTACAAGTGCATTGTACAGTTTTAACATTACTTCCCTTGATTTAAATTCAACACTTTTCACAATGTATCCGAGCATCTTGTTAGCCTTTTTTATAGCTTCCCCACATTGTCTAGATGAAGACATTTCTGAGTCAACAAAAACTCCTAGGTCTTTTTCATAGATTCCTTCTCCAATTTCAATATCTCCCATATGATATTTATAATGTACATTTTTATTTCCTGCGTGCAGTACCTTACACTTTTCTCTATTAAATGTCATTTGCCATGTGTCTGCCCAGTTCTGAATCTTGTCTAGATCATTTTGAATGACCTTTGCTGCTGCAACAGTGTTTGCCACTCCTCCTACTTTTGTGTCGTCTGCAAATTTAACAAGTTTGCTTACTATACCAGAATCTAAATCATTAATGTAGATTAGGAATAGCAGAGGACCTAATACTGATCCCTGTGGTACACCGCTGGTTACCACACTCCATTCTGAGGTTTTTTCCTCTAATCAGTACTTTCTGTTTTCTACATGTTAACCACTCCCTAATCCATGTACATGCGTTTCCTTGAATCCCAACTGCGTTCAGTTTGAGAATTAATCTTTTGTGCGGGACTTTGTCAAAAGCTTTCTGGAAATCTAAATAAACCATGTCATATGCTTTGCAATTATCCATTATCGATGTTGCATCCTCAAAAAAATCAAGCAAGTTAGTTAGACACGATCTCCCTTTCCTAAAACCATGTTGACTGTCTCCCAGTACCCTGTTACCATATAGGTAATTTTCCATTTTGGATCTTATTATAGTTTCCATAAGTTTGCATATAATAGAAGTCAGGCTTACTGGTCTGTAGTTACCTGGTTCAGTTTTGTTTCCCTTTTTGTGGATCGGTATTACGTTTGCAATTTTCCAGTCTGTCGGTACCACCCCTGTGTCAAGAGACTGCTGCATGATCTTGGTTAGCGGTTTGTAAATTACTTCTTTCATTTCTTTGAGTACTACTGGGAGGATCTCATCCGGCCCAGGGGATTTGTTTATTTTAAGAGCTCCTAGTCCCTTTAACACTTCTGCCTCAGTTATGCTAAAGTTATTTAAAACTGGATAGGAACTGGATGACATGTGGGGCATGTTGTCAGTATCTTCCTTTGTAAAAACTTGTGAAAAGTAATCATTTAATATATTTGCTATTTTTTTTTCTTCCTCTACGATTTTGCCATTTGTATCTCTTAAACATTTAATCTCCTCTTTGAATGTTCTCTTGCTGTTGTAATATTGGAAAAACATTTTGGAATTGGTTTTAGCTCCCTTAGCAATGTTCATTTCTATTTCTCTCTTGGCCTTTCTAACTTCCTTTTTGACTTGCGTTTGCAGTTCTGTGTACTCTTTCTGCGTACTTTCTTTTTGGTCCTTTTTTAATGCTCTGTAAAGTGCCTTTTTTCGCTGAATATTTTTTTAATTGATCTATTAAACCATTTTGGCAATTTAGTTTTACATTTAGATTTGTCTACTTTAGGGATATAATTGTTTTGCGCCTCTAGTACTACATTTTTGAAGAACAACCATCCTTCTTCTGTGGGTGTTTTCTCTATTTTACTCCAATCTACTTCTGTTAGTCTCTGTTTCATGCCTTCATAGTTTGCTTTTCTAAAATTGTAAACCTTAGCTTTAGTCTTTACTTTTGGGGATTTAAAAAACACTTCAAATGAGACCATGTTGTGGTCTGAGTTTGCCAGTGGTTCTCTGACCTCTGTTTTAGTTATTCTATCTTCGTTATTTGAAAAGACTAAATCAAGGCATGCCTCCCCTCTAGTGGGTGCCTTCACAAATTGTGTTAGGAAGCAGTCATTTGTCATTTCCACCATTTCTATTTCATCCTTCGTGCTACCCACCGGGTTTTCCCATTTTATTTGGGGGAAGTTGAAATCCCCCATTAGTATGGCTTCTCCTTTGCTACACACATTTCTAATGTCATTGTATAACAGATTATTGTGCTCACCGTCTGAAAATGGCGGTCTATAGCATGCTCCTGTTATTATGCCTTTTGAATTTTTGTCTGTTATTCTGACCCATATTGATTCGGTTTTATTTTCTTTGCCCAGGTTTAACACCTGGGCTTCAAGACTGTTTCTTATGTATAGCGCTACCCCTCCTCCTCTTCTGTCCTGCCTGTCTTTCCTATACAGTGTATACCCACAAATATTATATTCGTCCCCATCACTCTCAGATAACCACGTTTCTGTAACACCTATCACATCATAGTTACCTGTTAGTGCAGTAGCTTCAAGTTCTAGAATTTTGTTTCTGATACTTCTAGCATTTAGATAAATACATTTAATGGTTGTCTTACCTGAGTTGTTGTTCTTGTTTTGATGCGGTCTCCCTTCTGTTTTTTTGTTGATTTCTCCCCCCTTCCTTTCTAGTTTAAATGCTTCCGAACCTGCTCGAGGATCTTTTCTCCGAGTAGACTAGTTCCCTTGTTATTTAAATGCAGTCCATCCCGTCTATACAGATGGTCCTCGTTGTAGAATATGGTCCAATGATCAAGATAGGTGAAGCCTTCCCGTGTGCACCACGTCTTCAGCCATTCGTTTTGATTAATTATTTCCAGCTGTCCATATGGTCCTTTGCAAGGTGCGGGTAGTATACCAGAAAATACCACAGTTTTGGTTTTCTCTTTTACATTCAGCTACTGAATCAGGAATCACCATCACTGACACCTACTTATTAGGTTATTACCTACTTATTACTTTGTGTTGTCTTTACCTTGAGGCCACTATTAACGTTCACTGCATCCTCCCGAGTTCCTGATGGACAACAATAGTCACAGCAGAATGGATAACATCTGGAGTTTCTTTCATGTGGAGCTGATCACTCAACAGAGCATCACTGTACTGTCTGCATCTGGAGTTTCTTTCATGTGGAGCTGAGCACTCAACAGAGCATCACTGTACTGTCTGCATCTGGAGTTTCTTTCATGTGGCGCTGAGCACTCAACAGAGCATCACTGTACTGTCTGCATCTGGAGTTTCTTTCATGTGGAGCTGAGCGCTCAACAGAGCATCACTGTACTGTCTGCATCTGGAGTTTCTTTCATGTGGAGCTGAGCGCTCAACAGAGCATCACTGTACTGTCTGCATCTGGAGTTTCTTTCATGTGGAGCTGATCACTCAACAGAGCATCACTGTACTGTCTGCATCTGGAGTTTCTTTCATGTGGAGCTGATCACTCAACAGAGCATCACTGTACTGTCTGCATCTGGAGTTTCTTTCATGTGGAGCTGAGCGCTCAACAGAGCATCACTGTACTGTCTGCATCTGGAGTTTCTTTCATGTGGAGCTGAGCGCTCAACAGAGCATCACTGTACTGTCTGCATCTGGAGTTTCTTTCATGTGGAGCTGAGCACTCAACAGAGCATCACTGTACTGTCTGCATCTGGAGTTTCTTTCATGTGGCGCTGAGCGCTCAACAGAGCATCACTGTACTGTCTGCATCTGGAGTTTCTTTCATGTGGCGCTGAGCGCTCAACAGAGCATCACTGTACTGTCTGCATCTGGAGTTTCTTTCATGTGGAGCTGATCACTCAACAGAGCATCACTGTACTGTCTGCATCTGGAGTTTCTTTCATGTGGCGCTGAGCACTCAACAGAGCATCACTGTACTGTCTGCATCTGGAGTTTCTTTCATGTGGAGCTGAGCACTCAACAGAGCATCACTGTACTGTCTGCATTGGAGTTTCTTTCATGTGGAGCTGAGCACTCAACAGAGCATCACTGTACTGTCTGCATCTGGAGTTTCTTTCATGTGGAGCTGATCACTCAACAGAGCATCACTGTACTGTCTGCATCTGGAGTTTCTTTCATGTGGAGCTGAGCACTCAACAGAGCATCACTGTACTGTCTGCATCTGGAGTTTCTTTCATGTGGAGCTGATCGCTCAACAGAGCATCACTGTACTGTCTGCATCTGGAGTTTCTTTCATGTGGAGCTGAGCACTCAACAGAGCATCACTGTACTGTCTGCATCTGGAGTTTCTTTCATGTGGAGCTGAGCGCTCAACAGAGCATCACTGTACTGTCTGCATCTGGAGTTTCTTTCATGTGGAGCTGAGCACTCAACAGAGCATCACTGTACTGTCTGCATCTGGAGTTTCTTTCATGTGGAGCTGAGCGCTCAACAGAGCATCACTGTACTGTCTGCATCTGGAGTTTCTTTCATGTGGAGCTGAGCACTCAACAGAGCATCACTGTACTGTCTGCATCTGGAGTTTCTTTCATGTGGAGCTGATCACTCAACAGAGCATCACTGTACTGTCTGCATCTGGAGTTTCTTTCATGTGGAGCTGAGCACTCAACAGAGCATCACTGTACTGTCTGCATCTGGAGTTTCTTTCATGTGGAGCTGAGCACTCAACAGAGCATCACTGTACTGTCTGCATCTGGAGTTTCTTTCATGTGGAGCTGATCACTCAACAGAGCATCACTGTACTGTCTGCATCTGGAGTTTCTTTCATGTGGAGCTGAGCACTCAACAGAGCATCACTGTACTGTCTGCATCTGGAGTTTCTTTCATGTGGAGCTGAGCACTCAACAGAGCATCACTGTACTGTCTGCATCTGGAGTTTCTTTCATGTGGAGCTGATCACTCAACAGAGCATCACTGTACTGTCTGCATCTGGAGTTTCTTTCATATGGCGCTGAGCACTCAACGGAGCATCACTGTACTGTCTGCAGCTTTATAACCCGATAGCAACCGAATCTACAAACTTATAATAACATCTGCTTTTAGTGCTATAAATCATGCTTCAGCAGAAATCACCCTAATCACCAGCAGGTCCAAATAAAAATTGCAAGCCCGTTTTCTGCTGTTTCAGATGTGGTGACTGTGCTCTACTCCCTCAGTGACTGGCAGGATAGCTGCCTCTTGATGTGATATGAAAGTGAACCTTATTATGACTGGCAAGCAGAATCAGACAGACACGTACTGTAGAGCTGAGGCTGTAACACTGCAACAATAACAGCAGAGAGATTCAGTGCCCAGGATTGCCTATTGCTTGAAATTGCAATTGAACCAAGATAAAGGGATTCATTCGCTGTCAGAGGCGGGCGCGCTGCTGTCAGCCGGAATAGCCCACGCCGCAGGATTTATGGATTCCTTATGCCATTAAACAAAACAAGTTTGTCCCTGTCACCAGAAAAGGTCCCTGACCTTGTGTTTGTGTTAATATAAATGAATGATTCCATATCATTAATTATGCCAGCTGGATGCATGGAAGATTTTACCTTGTCATGACAGCACAATTGTACTTTCTGTTGGCAGCCAGCTGAGCTGCTCCTGAATTGAGGCCAGCTTGGATACGAGGTTTGGCACAGAGTTCTGTATGCGCTAGTCCATGCCCTCCAGAAATATAATGCTTCTTAACCCCATTTGCTGCTGAAATAATCATCAGTGTTATTTGTTTCAAAATCTACTTTTACCCCATGAAGGAACATTTGTACTGCAGCCTTCCTCCTGTACTGTAGCTTCTTTCCCCAGATATTGAACAGCATAGCTTTACCCTTCCTTAATCTCCGTAGACGAAACAAAACCTAAACAAGGTACCTAAACATGTGGCGTCTGCTGCAGAAGTGTCAGGCAGACAATGTGAGGATCTCCAAGCCTCCTCTTTAAAACAATGTGCCAGTACCTTAATGCAGCACTGTTTATGACGGTGTAATACATCAATACAGCTTTTCAATTTGTTGGCTGCTGTTTCCGGAAGTATCTTCTTTTGCCATTCTTAACTGAACCCAAAGGCCACATCCAGCTGGCACAGGTGTAGAAAGATGGGCCAGCAAAGAGAATTCCACTGCTGAGTTTAAGATTTAAATCAGTTCTTAATTCCAAACCACACACATCAGGGGTCGCAAAATTTTGGTAATGGTACTTGCCCTTCGGGCTGTCCATTGTAGACATTTGGTTGTCCAAAAAAAATGTCAGGTTGCCCATAATTTAGCTGTGGACTGTGATTTGTACAAAGTACAATGTACTCAATATAGGTATAGTATCTCAGAGTTCACACACTTTTTCAAAATCAAAATTCCATACTTTTTTCAGATTTCCATTTGTTTTTTCCAGACGTGTGTTTTAGTTAGTGTCTACTAGTTTTTTGATAGTTATCCACACTGGCTGGCAGACGCAGAGCATTATAGCTTTTTGATCCAGAGCAGAAGTTGCTCCTGGTTTTCTAAAAGTATGTGTCAGAATCTGGAGGTGCATATCTAGCAAGAGACAATGCAGGCATGCAAAAGAGAAGTAAGATATAATCTAAGAAATGTCCAATATATGAGAACTACGTTGCATTATTTACAAAAAAGAATATACAAACTTGTATACTGCAAGTATACTTGTGCTAAAATAAGATAGTATAATGGTACCAATAATATATTAAAACCAGAGAATTCTGGCACAAGTATACTTGCAGTATGTTGCTTTTTTTGTAAGGGATGATACTGAATTCTGATCCAAACTTCTTTATACCCTTTGTTAAATGTTGAACACTATGGGAGGTGAAAAATAACAAAAATGAAATAACAAATGTGCACACATTATATATTAAAATGTGCAAGTGTTGTGTATTAAACACATAAGTCAAATACTAAATACAGTGCACCCTCGCTATAACAACCCTGTTTGGGTCCAAAGCCTTTTGTTCTTTATAGTAAAAGGACAATCCAAAACGAACCATATAAGCTGCTGGAGTAAGTTGAGGAAGACACCTTGGATAAAGGCATTCGCTAAACTATTAATACTATTAGTACTGTTTTATTCTTTTATTTTCTTTATTATTGCAGTATTTGTCCCTACTAGCACTAATAATAATACTAATAGCAATGAGATTGAGTAAAAGTAGAATCACAGGTGCAGTACTGTCTGAGGCATGCAGCAGCCAGTATGCTGGCTATATGCTATTCATTGAAGAATGCAGTACAAACCCCCCACATTTTTTTTTTTCAAAAAAACGCATCAAAAAAGTTTCAGTTTTGTTTCAATTGCAGATGTTAACTGAAATCTTGGTTCCTTATTTAAAAAAATAATAAGATGATAAAATAAATAAATAAATCAATGTTGCCTTGCCGTGCCGGTTGCATAGAGCTGACGAGCCAACATCAGCAGCAGTTTGATTTGATTTGATTTTTTTTTAAATCTGTATTTAATCGTACAATGAAAGCCATATAGCAAGGAGGTAAATAGTACATCTACACTGGGCTGACGTTTTAGACCCGAGGTTGTTGTGTTAGTTACAAGCAAGCACCATACATTTAAAATAAAATTACCGGTACATTTTATTAATCCCATCAAAGAAATGAAAAAAGCGATGTTAACATGCTACGTGCTAAACCTGAGTCAGTGATAACTGCTGTATTCGATTTTTTTTTTTTTTTTTTCTGGGTTGGGAAGTAACGTTAACAATTTAATAAAGGTAACAACAAGATAACAAAATGTGAATCTTGGTGAGCAGAGCAGAGTACTGTAGTTCGTTATTCCAGTCTGTAACTTTGTTTAAAAAAAACCGTAGCCTTCAATATAAAAGCACATATTTTGGCTGTCGTAGTGTCCGTTTTACCCTTCGCTTCACTGGAGCAGACAGTCATGTGATATATACCAGTGCGCTGACTGGATAAATAGGCACTCCTCACGGGATGTGGTCACAAGCAATGTGTGCGTCACCCCCGAAATCACTCCAGCATTACCACTGAAACACATTGATCCCTCTGAACGTGTTTTACCAGGATGGTCAGTGAGCGGAGTCTCGGTTGGGAAACGCTGTTTGATTAAAGCACAGAACGTTATCTTGTTATAGAGTGAGAAATTGGATTGCCTGTCGGTTGTTCTGGAAAGTCGGGCTAGCGATTTTGCGAGCCCTGCACATACACCTACCTTAATGTTAGGGTTAGGACCACAGAAGAATCGTATTTAGGACAATTCATTTCATTTTTCAAGCCTCAATGTTGATTAAAAAGTATTACCTTTAGAGTGTCTGCATCAATCTCCGTCGCCGAAACGCTCCGTGTCGGTGGCCGTTCGGAAAACAACACACAGGAGGTATGGTACAGTATTCGAGAACAAGCAGAGGCTCAAAGAGAATGTTTCTTGTGTTTGAAAGAATGTAGCACAGTTTTTCTCATGGCCCGTCTTTTTGCACCTATGCCAGCAAGTCTTTATACAACAGAAAATGCATACGATGGTATAATTGCACTGTGTTGACGTGCATTTTTGGGTTATGCAGAGGTAGTCTGCCTATCACGCGCACTTTCTCTTCAGTGATGACAGAAAGTTAATACTCTTTCTTGCTCTGTTTTCCAGGACATGTCTGGTTCCATCGATGACTTGACCACAGGAACCGAAGCCGCTCTGAGCTCTGCTGTCAGTACCTCGGGCTCTACAAGCAGTCAGGGGGAGCAGAGCAACCCAGCGCAGTCTCCCTTCTCTCCCCATGCCTCTCCTCACCTCTCCAGCATGCGCAGCGGCCCCTCTCCCTCCCCAGTGGGCTCTCCCGTCGGGAGCAACCAGTCCAGGTCTGGTCCCATCTCTCCTGCAAGTGTTCCAGGTATGCTCTCCCCTTGGGCTTACAGCTGAACACTCACACATTACTGTATGGGTGCAGGCATAGCCGCAAAGGAAAAAAAAAAAAATGAAATAGTTACTCAGATACAAGCAAGTAATTTTCATGTTTTTAATTGATTAGTAACAGTTGAATATTGCTTTGTATTTCTATTGGTCCTTCATGTGAATTGATCAGTAACAGCTTCATATTGGTTTGTGTTTCCATTGGTCCTTCATGTGAATTGATCAGTAACAGCTTCATATTGGTTTGTGTTTCCATTGGTCCTTCATGTGAATTGATCAGTAACAGCTTCATATTGGTTTGTGTTTCCATTGGTCCTTCATGTGAATTGATCAGTAACAGCTTCATATTGGTTTGTGTTTCCATTGGTCCTTCATGTGAATTGATCAGTAACAGCTTCATATTGGTTTGTGTTTCCATTGGTCCTTCATGTGAATTGATCAGTAACAGCTTCATATTGGTTTGTGTTTCCATTGGTCCTTCATGTGAATTGATCAGTAACAGCTTCATATTGGTTTGTGTTTCCATTGGTCCTTCATGTGAATTGATCAGTAACAGCTTCATATTGGTTTGTGTTTCCATTGGTCCTTCATGTGAATTGATCAGTAACAGCTTCATATTGGTTTGTGTTTGTTACAGTGAACTCATGGTAAACTGGGACCTACCTTAAAACAGTACCACTTTTTGTTCATCTTTTATTAACACGTTTTCAAAAGAGCCTTTCAACAGACTGCTGCTTGGTTTCACTCCCTTGCTGTGTACATGCTGGGGTCACATGTACACCGATGTGTTTTACCAAGTGCGCAGAAAATATTTCTCTTGAATTAAAAAAAAATAGAACCGCTGTGTCAGATTCACACGTACTTCTTTCATTGCTCTGAGCGCACTCTTGAACTCAGGGGAGACGTTCAAGGAGGACAGATGTTTTAAACTCCTGGAAGTGGTTTTGTTCATGCACTCGGTGTGCTATATGTCCAGACAACTTTTTAATCATCAAGAAAATCACACAGACTCATTTCATTAGAAGTAGTAGTAGCAGTAGTAGTGCTCCTTTTGTTTATTAAATGCTTAAAAATGGATTGGGTAGTTGCAGGCTGCAGCAAATCTCAAGCAATAGGCAGTCTGGGCGATTCCAGTGCCTTTAAAGGTTTAACAGCATTAATACTTCAACACAGTAATACAGGTATGGTTACTACATACCCAGCCCTTAGGCTAGATATGCAAACCACTAAAGCGGCCACTGCTAAATCCTACAACATCCAATATATCACTCTCCAAAGCTAAAATCTAAATCCAATACCTTCTAGCAATGCATTAGTATAAATGAGATATCAATTCAAAATTGTTCATACCTTCTACTATATGGAAGTGTAGTTGTAGAATACAACATAAAAACAAGAAATGTCTTCAAAAGCAGAGACTTCTAAATACGACCAAGCAGCAACCAGCTTTTTCAGAGATCTTCAGAGCATGGACCACAAAATTTGTGAGATCAAGCTGCGTGATACTTGACCAGGATTTTACTTTTGATTTTTGTAAAGTTTTTGCTTGGCTTCTTACGTCAGAAGACCCAATTAAATCTAATTATTTAGTTTGTTTTGACAGCTCTTATCTTTGTGTGAATAATATATTTCAGAAGGTACCAGATCTTCCACTTGGCCTTTCCCTAAAAATTAGGTGAAATGGAGTTCCCAGGTTCCTTGCTACCAAGTACAATACAGATATATGTGTATCTATGTAGAGAGATGTTTGTTTAGTACATAACACCAGCTTGTACAAGTATGTGTTTGTGTGTGTGTGTGTGTGTGTGTGTGTGTGTGTGTATATATATATATATATATATATATATATATATATATATATATATATATATATATGCCAGTGCAAAAGTATTCAGACCCCTGACCAATTCTCTCATATTACTGAATTACAAATGGTACATTGAAATTTCGTTCTGTTTGATATTTTATTTTTAAACACTGAAACTCAGAATCAATTATTGTAAGGTGACATTGGTTTTATGTTGGGAAATATTTTTTAAGAAAAATAAAAAACTGAAATATCTTGCTTGCATAAGTATTCAACCCCTGTACTGTGGAAGCTCCCAGTTTGCACCAATGAAAGAAATTGCCCAAACGAGGACACAATTACCTTACCATTGGCCTCCACCTGTGAACCATTAAAGTTGCTGTCACATTTTCTGGATAAAAACCCCACTGTTGAAGGATCATTGGTAAGGCTGTGAATCTGAAGGAAAATGAAGACCAAAGAGCATTCTACAGAAGTTAGAGATAAAGTAATACAAATGCATAGATTAGGTACAAAGGAAAGGGTACAAAATAATATCCAAGTGTTTGGCTATCCCAGTGAGCACAGTTGGATCAATAATCAGGAAGTGGAAGCTGCATCACACTACCCAGGCACTGCCAAGAAAAAGCCGTCCCTCAAAACTCAACGCTCAAACAAGAAGGAGACTTGTGAGAGAAGCCACAGAGAGGCCAACAATCACTTTGAAGGAGCTACAGAGTTCAGTGGCTGGGAGTGGAGTAATGGTGCACCAGTCAACCATATCAAGAGCTCTGCATAACACTGGCCTGTATGGGAGGGTGGCAAGAAAGAAGCTATTACTCAAAAAGTACCATCTGAAAGCACGTCTGGAGTTTGCCAGAAAGCATGAAAGTGACCCAGCTGTGATGTGGGAAAAGGTTTTGTGGTCAGATGAGACCAAGATAGAGCTTTTTGGCCAAAACTCAAAGTGCTACATGTGGCGCAAACCTAACACTGCCCATGCCTCAAGACACACCATTCCTACAGTGAAGTATGGTGGTGGCAGCATCATGCTGTGGGGACTGGGCATCTTGTTACAATTGAAGGAAGAATGGATGGAGCAAAATACAGGAAAATGCTGCAAGAGAATCTGCTTCAGTCCGCTAAAAAACTGAAGCTTGGGAGGAAATTCACCTTTCAGCAGGACAATGATCCCAAGCACAAGGCCAAAGCAACATTGGAGTGGCTCAAGAACAAAAAGGTGAATGTCCTACAGTGGCCCAGTCAAAGTCCTGATCTCAGTCCCATTGAGAATCTGTGGCACTATTTGAAAATTGCGGTCCACAAGCGTCGTCCAACCAACCTGAACAACCTGGAGCAAATCTGCCAAGAAGAATGGGCCAAAATCACACCGACACTGTGTGCAAAGCTGGTACATACTTACCCCAAAAGACTTAAAGCTGTTATTGCAGCGAAAGGTGGCTCTACCAAATATTAATGTGTGGGGGTTGAATACTTATGCAAGCAAGATATTTCAGTTTTTCTATTTTTCTTAAAAATATTTCCCAACATAAAACCAATGTCACCTTACAGTAATTGATTTTGAGTTTAAGTGTTTTAAAATAAAATATCGAACAGAACGAAATTTCAGTGTACCATTTGTAATTCAGTAATATGAGAGAATTGATCAGGGGTCTGAATATTTTTGCAAGGCTATATATATATGTGTGTGTGCATATATATATATATATATATATATATATATACACAGAGAGAGAGAGAGAGAGAGAGAGAGAGAGAATACCTATAGAGATGTTTTCCAATATACAACACCCACTCTGTTAATCATTCCAACACTGGTTGATACAAAGCAAACACAAATCACGTTTTTCAGAGCCAACAGCAAAACTCTGCTTTTGAGGTGCTGTTACGGCAAGGCAAGTGCTACCATGTAAAATGATGTTGCAAGAAACAAGGGATCGTACAAACCCTTACACAGCTACATTATTATTCCACAGGAACTCAAAGAACCCCCGGGCTAACCAGCAATGGCTAAGAACAGGTTGCACAAAATAAAACAGCACAAAGTAAAATTCCTGGTTGAAACCAGCGATGGTTACAACACAGGGCAAAATAAACATGTCAAACACAAAAACAGTTCTACACACAAACAATGCCCCAGCAATGTGCACACGCCCCTCCATGTGCTTAATAGCCGTCTCTTTATGTGCTCATGGAGGTGTAGTGCAGTGCTCCTTCAGACCAGGGTGGATCCGTGAGTAAGTGGTGAGTCCAAGGTCCTGGCTGGAATAGCTTCAGGCACAAGTGCATCAGTCTGGAAAAGGTAAACAGTACAAGGTCTCCACAGCAGTAAATCCTGACGCCGTTTCAGTCTTTATTTCCGAAGCGCAAGGGGCTGAGTGAATGAGCTGCATCCCTTATAAACTCCTGAGCCCGTCCTGCAATCAGTGTGCCCCTACGAACCAGCCAGCTGCCATATGCAGCACAGTTGATCACGGTTTGGAAACCCAGATGTCATGCAGCTCTGCTTCAGCACAAAATGGCCAACTTCCTGTTTGCAGGAAGATTGAGCGTGACAATACCTGTTTATTACTGCAGTAAAACTGTGACTTTTTCAGGGTTAAATGTAATATTGTCCAACAGTTGCTTTTTCTTTTGTAATACAAAAGCCTCCATATTTTTGGCTCGCAAACATCCTAATTAAAGTCGCTACCTTCCTGATAATAACTTATAGTGTAGACAACTTTTCTAATTTAAATGAAATGCTCGCTTCGGCTGCCAAGTTTTCATTCATTTCTATATTGTAATGAAGAGAATGGACATTACACCATATACTCCCTTATTCTAGTACCAAAATATATTTTGTTAGTTAATTTTAAAAAGATCGCTCATTATAGAAAGGCCTTGGATTCAAAACTGCTGGCGATCAGCGAGTCTCACTTCGACTGCCAGAAAGCCATTTCCATGCCCAGCACCGATCTGCTGCAAGCAGGTAAAGGCGAGGTCACCAAATTTACTTCTATTTCTTTAGTATGTCCATTGTATACTACAGTTATTAAATCCAGTTTTCACTTTATTGTCTTATATTCAAACTTAACAGTTGCTCTGTTATAATAAACATTACACTTATATTCTGTTTAAATTATTCTGAAATACCTGTGTTTAGCTTAGGCTACTTTCAGATCAAGCTTACTTCTTTTCTAAATAAGAAACTTGACTATGAATACACTCTCAAGCAAAGTACTTAGTTCCTTTCTTTACAGTTTTTACTTGTTACAATAAAATCTAAATAGATGCTATACTGTTATTTTTTAGTTTCAAATATAATCATGTCAAAAGGGTTGCTTTTTTATTTTGCTATACTAAAAGGCTGTGTTTAGTTCTTTAGAATCTGTGACTTCATCTTCACGTTAATTAAATGAGGTTACAGGCTTCCGCACGCAATAGTCTTCATTAATTTAATGACAGGGGAGACCAGTCTGACCAGTCTTCCAAGAGTTTATATACTCTCTAATAACAAAGGCACGCAGACAAGGTTTTTTCTAACATTATTATATTAGGTTTCTTATTTTTAAAATCTTACAGTTCTTATTTATTTCAATACTTTTTTCCTTACTGTAGTAGTACTACAAACTTATCTTAGATCAGTTGTTTTGGCATATTAACTGTGCTCCATAGAGTTTGCCATTCTGTTCTCGCTGGATCAGAATGTTTTAGATTCTGAGTCTAATTAAAAAAGGTACTTTTGTCTGATAAGGGAGGTTTGGAAGTTTCAGCAGGTCGGCCTGACCTTACACATTCACTAATAATATTATTCTACTGTTATACTAGAATAAACAGGAAAGTGGAGTCCTACAATATTCTCATAGACTAGTACGCAGTACATTATAATATTTTTTCTGTGCTACGATGTTATAGGTGTTACAGAAGCTTGGTTATCCGAGACGAATGTAATATTAGTGGGTATACACTGTATAGGAAAGACAGGCAGGATGGAAGAGGTGGAGGGGTGGCGCCATACATAAGAAACAGTCTTGAAGCCCAGGGGTTAAAGAAAAAAAAACAACACAGAAACAGTGTGGGTCAAAATAATGGACAAAAATTCAAATAATAATAATAGGAGCATGCTATAGACCGTCAAATTAGGCACCAAGCAAAATAATCTGTTTTACAATGACATTAGAAGTGCATGTAGCAAAGGAGAAGTCATACTGATGGGGGATTTCAAGTTCTCCCATATAAAATGGGAAAACCCGGTGGAGAGCACGACAGATGAAATTGAAGTGGTAGAAATGACAAATGACTGCTTCCTCAAACAATTTGTCAAGGCACCAACTAGAGAGGAGGCATGCCTTGATTTAGTCTTTTCAAATAACAAAGACAGAATAAAACAGAGGTCAGAGAACAATTGGCAAACTCAGATCATAACATGGTCTCATTTGAAGTGCTTTTTAAAATCCCAAAGTACGACTAAAGCTAAGGTTTACAATTTTAGAAAGGCAAACTATGAAGGAATGAAAGAGAGACTGACCGAAGTAGAGAAAGTAGAGAAAACATCTACAAAAAAAGAATGGCTATTTAAAAAAAAATGTGGTACTAGAGGCGCAAAAAAATACATCGGAAAAGTAGACAAATCAAAATCTAAAAACAAAATGGCCAAACTGGTTTAATAGATCAATTAAAAAATATTCAGAGAAAAAAAAACACTTTACAGAATGTGTAAAAGACACCAAGAACAAAGTACACAGAAAGAATACTTGAAACTGTAAATGCAAGTCAAAAAGGTTATTATAAAGGCCAAGAGAGAGATAGAAATGCAACATTGCTAAGGGGACTAAAACCAATTAAAAAAAGGTTTTCCAAAATTATAACAGCAAAAGAACATTCAAGGAGGAAGTAAAATGTCTAAGAGATACAGATGAAGAGAAAAAAATAGCAAATATATTAAATGATTACTTTCGACAAGTTTTTACAAAGGATACGGACAACATGCCCCACATGTCAACCTGTTCCTATCCAGTTTTAAATAACTTTAGCATAACCAAGGCAGAAGTGTTAAAGGGACTAGGAGCTCTTAAAATAAACAAATCATCTGGGCTGTATGAGATCTTCCCAGTAGTACTCAAAGAAATGAAAGAAGTTATTCACAAACCACTAACCAAGATCATGCAACAGTCTCTTGACACAGGGCTTGTACCGACAGACAAGAAAATTGTAAACATAATACCGATCCACAGAAAGGGAAACAAAACCGATCCAGGTAACTACAGACCAATAAGCCTGACTTCTATTATATGTAAACTTATGGAAACTATAAATGGAAAATGACCTATATGGTAACAGTATCCTGGGAGACGGTCAGCGTGGTTTTAGGAAAGGGAGATCGTGTCTAACTAACCTGCTTGATTTTTTTGAGGATGCAACATCGATAATGGATAATTGCAAAGCATATGACATGGTTTGTTTAGATTTCCAGAAAGCTTTTGACAAAGTCCCGTATAAAAGATTAATTCTCAAACTGAACGCAGTTGGAATTCAAGGAAACACATGTACATGGATTAGGGAGTGTTTAACATGTAGAAAACAGAAAGTACTGATTAGAGGAGAAACCTCAGAATGGAGTGTGGTAACCAGCGGTGTACCACAGGGATCAGTATTAGGTCCTCTGCTATTCCTAATCTACATTAATGATTTAGATTCTGGTATAGTAAGCAAACTTCTTAAATTTGCAGAAGACACAAAAATAGGAGGAGTGGCAAACACTGCTGCAGCAGCAAAGGTCATTTAAAATGATCTAGACAAGATTCAGAACTGGGCAGACACATGGCAAATGACATTTAATAGAGAAAAGTGTAAGGTACTGCACACAGGCAATATAACTGTGCATTATAAATACCATATGGGAGGTATTGAAATGGAAGAAGGAATCTATGAAAAAGATCTGGGAGTTTATGTTGACTCAGAAATGTCTTCATCTAGACAATGTGGGGAAGCTATAAAAAAGGCCAACAAAATGTGCAGTGCTCAGTTATCGAAATTAAAATTATTACTGTTAACGTGTTTTATGTTTTGTAATTATTCTACCTTAACACTTGTCTTACAACGTTTTGTACACTGGGTACTCAGTACATATTTAATGGATGCAATACAGATGCTAGAGGTACACCCCCCCCCCCCCCCCCCCCCCCCCCCCCCCCCCCCCCCCCAGTGCTTTGGCAATACCCTGCTCCAATGCCCAGCTGCAGCACCATGATGAAGATGTGCTACACATAATGTTTTGCTCGTGGGTTTTACAACAACGTTTTTTAAGTAATAGGCATTACACAAATCAAAAGATTGATTGTCTGTTAACAGAAAAAATGAAAAAAAAAAAAATCTGACAGTCTACGAATGCCTCCTGATCACAGCCCTACCTTTCTGTGGATTCACACTGACCCAGCAGTAGGGAGTTACATTCTTGGTTAGTCAGTTTTCAGTGACAGCTCTGACAGTGAATGTACAGTCCCTCACAAAGCTCTTGAAGAGGTGTATCATACATCTTTCAGTCAGTTTTCAGTGACAGGTCTGGCAGTGATTGTACAGTCCCTCAGAAAGCTCTTGAAGAGGTTTCTCATACTTCTTTCAGTCAGTTTTCAGCCACAGCTCTGACAGTGAATGTACAGTCCCTCACAAAGCTCTTGAAGAGGTGTATCATACATCTTATTTGTTTGCACTGAAAACAATAGAGCATTGGTCACCTTTACTGAAAACAAAAATGAATGAAAAAAGAATAATCATATGAGTTATAATCATATTTTTAGAGATATCAGAAAGTCGCTGCGATTATACTCTGTGCTTTGCTTCTAATCTCCACTCGTTCCCAGCTTACGCCATCACTGTTTGCAAGCAAAGTCAAAGAATTCACCTGGCAAATTCAGCGTAAAACTAGACACAAGTCTCAAATCAAAAATTGCCTACCGTCAAACAGGCAGATATATAAGACTGCTATGACAGAAGGACTGATTGATAGAAAAACAAAAAGAAAGACAATAATTTACAGTGCTGAGAAAAAGTTTGTGAACCCCTATGATAATTATGGAAATTCCATAGTTTTACCATGATAGCCTTCTTGAATCAAAACCAGGCTTTTCTTAAATATCCAATAGGGTTTATATTTACCAATTCCATGTCTTTTGAAACAAAATTATGTATGAATTAGAAAAAAACATTAAGTAATTAAGATTCAGGGTATGTGAAAAAGTAAGTGAACCTATAGTTTTATCAGCTCAATTAAGGGGATTGTTAGAATGAGGTGTTTAAATAATTAGGTAGATCTTCAGGGGTGAGTTTGGAAGGTCCCACCCTGTATAAAGACCAGAAACTTTGTGAGTTTAGTCTTCACCATACAAGTGTGTGGAAACACGTCATGCCATGATCAAAAGAAATCTCTGAGGACCTCAGAAAAACTCCACCAATGGACTGTCAGACAGATGAGGTTGACAGTCTACAAATGGAGAAACAAGAAGGGTGTTCATGGAAGGATAGCAAGGAGGAAACCACTGCTCTCTAAAAAGAACATTGCTGCCCGTCTAAAATTCGGCAAAGAGCACATAGATAAGCCCCAAGGCTTCTGGAACAATATTCTCTGGACAGACAAGTCAAAGGTAGAACTTTTTGGCCTCAATGAGAAACATTATGTTTGGTGAAAACCAAACACTTCTTTCGAACAGAAGAACCTCATCCCAACCATCAAGCATGGTGGTGGGAGTGTGATGGTTTGGGTCTGCTTTGCTGCCTCAAGACTTGGATGGCTTGCCATCATTGACACAACCATGAATTCTGCATTGTATCAGAAGATTCTAGAGGAGAATGTCAGGCCATCTGTCCGTGAGCTGAAGCTGAGCCGAAAGTGGGTCATGCAGCAAGAGAATGACCCTAAACATCCAAGCAGATCTACAAAAGAATGGCTGCAGAAGAAGAAAGTCTGCATTTTAGAATGGCCTTGTCAAAGTCCAGACCTAAACCCCATGGTAATGTTGTGGCAGGACCTGAAGCGAGCTGTCCATGCAAGGAAGCCCTCAAATGTCACCAAGTTGAAGAGGTTTTGTAAGGAGGAATGGACCAAAATTCCTCAAAACCGATGTGAGAGACTGACCAACAGTTACAGGAAACGCTTAGTTGAAGTCATTGCTGATCAAGGGGGTGCCACCAGTTACTGAATCTAAAGGTTCACATACTTTTTCACACATGGATATTGAATGTTGAATCATTTGTGGATAAATAAATGTTGAAAAAGTATCATGTTTTTGTGTCATTTGTTTAATCGGGTTATCTTTATCTATTATTAGGACTTAGATTAAGATCTAATAACATTTTCAATAACGCATTCAAAAACTTTTTCTCCACACTGTAATTCCACTTCATTTACCAAAATGAAAATAATTTATTACAGATGCAGGAAAAACACATTAACAATACACTGTGCAGCATCAAACAAGAAATCTGTCTGTGTGAATGTCATGTTTTCATTCCATTATGAGCCTACACAAAGGGAAATACATAAGTACAGTATGTTTTTGTGTAAAAGAGAAAAGATAAACATGAACTGAAGCACAATCTCATAATTACCTCATTGTATTACAGACTTAATAAATAAAGCATAACATTTCTGTTTTGCAAAACAAATACACCACCCACTTGATATATCACAGGTGTCGGGGTCCAGTATAAATCTGCTATATATCGAAGGCCGCGATACAGCGAGAGACCCATAGAAAAACAAATAGGCTAGTAACTGTACAACCACTCCCTCGTTTCATCGGGGGCATCAGGGTCCGGTATAAATCCTCTACACAACCTGCTTTTTCTCATTTTTCGTATGTAAAAAGCAGCACGCCATTTTAATTTGTACTGCGGAAGTGTCACAAAGACGGCCGGAGTGGGTGGCGTCAGACCAGAAACAGGAAAATAAACAGATAGGTGGAGTTTGGTTGAGCTGACCGAATGGCTTCGCTCAGCATTTAATGGGTGAACAGAACAGACAGAAAATAAACAGTTGTATTAAACAAAAAACACAGGACACGGCACTGGAAGCCAAAATAAACAGACAAACAAAACGGACCAAACAGACAAAACACGGTGAGCTTCTTTTAACGATTATTACTATTATTATTATTCTCTCTACCTCCGTCTCCAATCCCGTTCTCCACTCACGGAACACACAACCGCGAGTGGGTGAAACCATGCTGCTTTTACGCAGCTGTACCGAGACTCGATTGCTAATCAATCATTCAATCCCAGTGCTCGCATATTATTACATTTTACTTGCAAGTGAAGTGCTGTGCAATCCTCGTGCCTAAATACAAATATACATTTTAAACACTCATGTTACACAGACCCATTTATATCCCGTATACCAATGACTATACACCAACATTTAACACACCACACGCAACATATAACAGAAAATACACACAGGGGTGGGCACTTTTGTCACTGGAAGGTAATTGCTTCTCATCAACTTCAGTCTCCAATTAATTTCATGAGTTTAACTCTCCTTTCTCAAATGCAGAAACCCGCTGCATTGAAAGAATCCCATTCCCAACACAGGAGGCTTGTTGCTAGGGAGCTGACGTTACTGCCCTGTGACTTTTTCTAGTGCATTGCTGCCACACGTGAACACCTTGCTGGCTAAAATACAAACCGCTTCATCAAGTAGATATTTAATTTGCTTTGTGTTATCGTGCAATACGTGTGTATATGATAACAGTACGATATTAATGCTTTGTTTTTAATTGTTTTGTATATTGTTATATGTGATGTGCAATATGAAATAAAACAGTCTAAGTGTCTATGTGTATTACAGCTAAGGCATATGCAGTTAGACAATGAAAATGGGGAGCCAACTCCAGGACTGAGGGTTGGGTGTAATACTAAATTTACTATTTACAAAATATAGATGCAGTTCCAGCAGTGTATAAATCAAAATTTTGCCTGAATTGAAGTCAAAGTAGATGCTATAGCCAGAGGTGAAAGTAACTTTAATTTCTCACCAGTGTCGTGTTATTTTCAGGTACGCGTTAAAAAGTGGTACTTGGCACACTGCGCTCGCTCACTCATGCCTGAACAGCTTCCGCTAAGAAAGCAGGGAAGCACCCAGTCAAATGTGGGACGTTATGCTGTTTTTGTGTTTTACATCTATTTAAAATTGAATTTATCATATTTTCCACCATTATGAAAATAGTATGTGAATATTTATCATATGCATTACATTGGGTCTTATGCATATTTTTACTTGAGCAACTTTGCAGTGGACTTACATTCCAGGGTATCTAAAAACACACGTCTTAGCATTCAAATTACATTCCAGGGTATCTGAAAACACACGTTTTAGCATTCAAATTATATTCCAGGGTATCTGAAAACACACGTTTTAGCATTCAAATTATATTCCAGGGTATCTGAAAACACACGTTTTAGCATTCAAATTACATTCCAGGGTATCTGAAAACACACGTCTTAGCATTCAAATTACATTCCAGGGTATCTGAAAACACACGTTTTAGCATTCAAATTACATTCCAGGGTACCTAAAAACACACGTCTTTGCATTCAAATTACATTCCAGGGTATCTAAAAACATAAGAACATAAGAACATAAGAAAGTTTACAAACGAGAGGAGGCCATTCGGCCCATCTTGCTCGTTTGGTTGTTAGTAGCTTATTGATCCCAAAATCTCATCAAGCAGCTTCTTGAAGGATCCCAGGGTGTCAGCTTCAACAACATTACTGGGGAGTTGATTCCAGACCCTCACAATTCTCTGTGTAAAAAAGTGTCTCCTATTTTCTGTTCTGAATGCCCCTTTTTCTAAATTCCATTTGTGACCCCTGGTCCTTGTTTATTTTTTCAGGCTGAAAAAGTCCCTTGGGTCGACACTGTCAATACCTTTTAGAATTTTGAATGCTTGAATTAGGTCGCCACGTAGTCTTCTTTGTTCAAGACTGAACAGATTCAATTCTTTTAGCCTGTCTGCATATGACATGCCTTTTAAGCCCGGAATAATTCTGGTCGCTCTTCTTTGCACTCTTTCTAGAGCAGCAATATCTTTTTTATAGCGAGGTGACCAGAACTGAACACAATATTCAAGATGAGGTCTTACTAGTGCGTTGTACAGTTTTAACATTACTTCCCTTGATTTAAATTCAACACTTTTCACAATGTATCCGAGCATCTTGTTAGCCTTTTTTTATAGCTTCCCCACATTGCCTAGATGAAGACATTTCTGAGTCAACAAAAACTCCTAGGTCTTTTTCATAGATTCCTTCTCCAATTTCAATATCTCCCATATGATATTTATAATGTACATTTTTATTTCCTGCGTGCAGTACCTTACACTTTTCTCTATTAAATGTCATTTGCCATGTGTCTGCCCAGTTCTGAATCTTGTCTAGATCATTTTGAATGACCTTTGCTGCTGCAACAGTGTTTGCCACTCCTCCTACTTTTGTGTCGTCTGCAAATTTAACAAGTTTGCTTACTATACCAGAATCTAAATCATTAATGTAGATTAGGAATAGCAGAGGACCTAATACTGATCCCTGTGGTACACCGCTGGTTACCACACTCCATTCTGAGGTTTTTCCCAATGGGGTTGCCCTCTAAAGAAGGGGCAGTAAAAGTATCTATCTAAATAAACCATGTCATATGCTTTGCAATTATCCATTATGGATGTTGCATCCTCAAAAAAATCAAGCAAGTTAGTTAGGCACGATCTCCCTTTCCTAAAACCATGCTGACTGTCTCCCAGTACCCTGTTACCATATAGGTAATTTTCCATTTTGGATCTTATTATAGTTTCTATAAGTTTGCATATAATAGAAGTCAGGCTTACTGGTCTGTAGTTACCTGGTTCAGTTTTGTTTCCCTTTTTGTGGATCGGTATTACGTTTGCAATTTTCCAGTCTGTCGGTACCACCCCTGTGTCAAGAGACTGCTGCATGATCTTGGTTAGCGGTTTGTAAATTACTTCTTTCATTTCTTTGAGTACTACTGGGAGGATCTCATCCGGCCCAGGGGATTTGTTTATTTTAAGAGCTCCTAGTCCCTTTAACACTTCTGCCTCAGTTATGCTAAAGTTATTTAAAACTGGATAGGAACTGGATGACATGTGGGGCATGTTGTCAGTATCTTCCTTTGTAAAAACTTGTGAAAAGTAATCATTTAACATATTTGCTATTTTTTTTTTCTTCATCTACGATTTTGCCATTTGTATCTCTTAAACATTTAATCTCCTCTTTGAATGTTCTCTTGCTGTTATAATATTGGAAAAACATTTTGGAATTGGTTTTAGCTCCCTTAGCAATGTTCATTTCTATTTCTCTCTTGGCCTTTCTAACTTCCTTTTTGACTTGCATTTGCAGTTCTGTGTACTCTTTCTGTGTACTTTCTTTTTGGTCCTTTTTTAATGCTCTGTAAAGTGCCTTTTTTCGCTGAATATTTTTTTTTAATTGATCTATTAAACCATTTTGGCAATTTAGTTTTACATTTAGATTTGTCTACTTTAGGGATATAATTGTTTTGCGCCTCTAGTACTACGTTTTTGAAGAACAACCATCCTTCTTCTGTGGGTGTTTTCTCTATTTTACTCCAATCTACTTCTGTTAGTCTCTGTTTCATGCCTTCATAGTTTGCTTTTCTAAAATTGTAAACCTTAGCTTTAGTCTTTACTTTTGAGGATTTAAAAAACACTTCAAATGAGACCATGTTGTGGTCTGAGTTTGCCAGTGGTTCTCTGACCTCTGTTTTAGTTATTCTATCTTCGTTATTTGAAAAGACTAAATCAAGGCATGCCTCCCCTCTAGTGGGTGCCTTCACAAATTGTGTTAGGAAGCAGTCATTTGTCATTTCCACCATTTCTATTTCATCCTTCGCGCTACCCACCGGGTTTTCCCATTTTATTTGGGGGAAGTTGAAATCCCCCATTAGTATGGCTTCTCCTTTGCTACACACATTTCTAATGTCATTGTATAACAGATTATTTTGCTCACCGTCTGAATCTGGCGGTCTATAGCATGCTCCTATTA
Source organism: Polyodon spathula (assembly GCF_017654505.1). Lineage (NCBI taxonomy): Eukaryota > Metazoa > Chordata > Actinopteri > Acipenseriformes > Polyodontidae > Polyodon > Polyodon spathula. The sequence goes on along the minus strand of NC_054538.1, from coordinate 739,624 downwards.
TTATGCCTTTTGAATTTTTGTCTGTTATTCTGACCCATATTGATTCGGTTTTATTTTCTTTGTCCAGGTTTAACACCTGGGCTTCAAGACTGTTTCTTATGTATAGCGCTACCCCTCCTCCTCTTCTGTCCTGCCTGTCTTTCCTATACAGTGTATACCCACAAATATTATATTCGTCCCCATCACTCTCAGACAACCACGTTTCTGTAACACCTATCACATCATAGTTACCTGTTAGTGCAGTAGCTTCAAGTTCTAGAATTTTGTTTCTGATACTTCTAGCATTTAGATAAATACATTTAATGGTTGTCTTACCTGAGTTGTTGTTCTTGTTTTGATGCGGTCTCCCTTCTGTTTTTTTGTTGATTTCTCCCCCCTTCCTTTCTAGTTTAAATGCTTCTGAACCTGCTCGAGGATCTTTTCTCCAAGTAGACTAGTTCCCTTGTTATTTAAATGCAGTCCATCCCGTCTATACAGATAGTCCTCGTTGTAGAAAGTGGTCCAATGATCAAGATAGGTGAAGCCTTCCCGTGTGCACCACGTCTTCAGCCATTCGTTTTGATTAATTATTTCCAGCTGTCCATATGGTCCTTTGCAAGGTGCGGGTAGTATACCAGAAAATACCACAGTTTTGGTTTTTCTCTTTTAATTTCCTTCCTAGCTCTCTGAATTTGTTTTGCAGGGATTTTGGTCTGTCTCTTCCAATGTTGTTTGTACCGATGTGGACGACTACTACCGGGTCGTCTCCTGTTCGTTCTAGGAGCCTGTCCACGTTTTCAGTGATGTGCTTGACCGAGGCTCCCGGAAGGCAGCACACTGTTGTAGTAAGGGGGTCCAAACTGCGAACTGAACTTGCTGTGTTTCTCAATATGGAGTCCCCAACAATCATGACCTCCCTTCTTTTTACTGTCTTGTCACCACTGTCAATAGGGTCCTGGATGTTGTTCCTTTCATTCTCTTGTTGTTGGTTCTGCTCATCAAAATTCTGAAGTGACTCAAATCTGTTGGTTGTTTTGATTTCTGGTGGTTGTGTTTGACGAAGTTTCTTTTTTTCCCTGCTTCTGCCTACCTGAACCCAGCTGTTCTGACCTTCTATCTCCCTGGTGGCTTTCAGTCTGTTAGGGGTGATGCAGACTTCCATGAATTGTGGGTGTGCAGTTCCTCAAGATCCTGTTGCTGTCTCACTTCTTCCAGCTCCATTTCTAGCATGCTTACTAGTTTATGCAAATCCTGGATCGCGCGGCACTTTACGCACACTTGGTTTAGCTCCGCTGGGTTTTCTCGGATTTCCCACATCAAGCAGGTGTCACAGATTACTGGCTTGATGTTAAGTTAATGTGTCTTCTTCAATTACAGTTATACACTTGTGTATTTTCGACCTAATATTTTGATTGCACATTTACCAGTTTCAAAACGCTTGAGATAATGATATTTCTGTAGTTTTTTTTAAATAATGCAGAAAGATTGTGCTTCACTGAGTAGTATACAATTATGCGATGAGTTCAAAACTGCAAAGTTCAGGACTCTCCATAGAGGCACAATCGCCAGACTCCGCTGTCGCCCGCCCTGTACCAGTAGATTCACTGGAGCACGAGCAGGCTCTGCACGATTGTGATTATGCATATGCCTGGAATGATGTTTGCAGTACTTAGATGCATCAGTAATGTTGTTGAGGCTGACACCCTGGGATCCTTCAACAAGCTGCTTGAGGAGATTCTGGAATCAATAAGCTACTAACAACCAAACGAGCAAGATGGGCTGAGTGGCCTCCTCTCGTTTGTAGCCTTTCTTGTGTTCTTATCATTTGGTAACCTCCCAGAGACATTCTGTATCATTTTAACACAGTGACATTTGGCAATTTGCAATGCAGCTGGTTTACTAAATCTAGTTGCTTTCATAAATCCCTGTTAACCTAAATCAAACATCATTTCATTACAATTATCTGCCTAATTTACAGAACTGCATGTTAAATATAGCATGTTATAGAGTGCTCATTCTAAGGCTGAAATAAATGAGCGTTGCATATGGCATTTGTTACTGTTTTAATTATTTGGATACATTTCTTCCCAATTTGGAGCTGATATCTTTGAATGATGAGCCTTATTGGCTGACGCTGTATATGGAGACCTGTATGTTATCATCTCTCAATAGCACATGAAGACCAGTGCTCTATGAACCAATCAATTGCGGTGAATAAACTTCAGTTATTCATACAGCTTTTTTTCTATTGTTCTACACTGTAGATCCAGGTGGATTGTGGGTATCAAACAGTAACAATGAACTCTTTTGTGGCAGTCACTTTACAGAGAGTTAGGCCTCCACATGTTAGGACTCAGAAACAGTAAAATAACCCTCAACACAGCACACCAGTTAACCAGGTCCAGCCTCATTTCGGTGTGAATTATTCCCTTACGTACAGTAAAGCACTGCTCCTATTTGTTTTAGTTTGGTTTTCTGGAAGAGTCCAGGGCTCAACTCATCTAATGAATAATAACGAGCTGCAGTGCCAGCTCTACTCATCTAATGAACGATAACGAGCTGCAGTGCCAGCTCAACTCACCTGATGAACAGTAACGAGCTGCAGTGCCAGCTCAACTCATCTGATGAACAGTAACGAGCTGCAGTGCCAGCTCAACTCATCTGATGAACAATAACGAGCTGCAGTGCCAGCTGATGAACAGTAACGAGCTGCAGTGCCAGCTCTACTCACCTGATGAACAATAACGAGCTGCAGTGCCAGCTCTACTCATCTAATGAACAGTAACGAGCTGCAGTGCCAGCTCAACTCATCTAATGAACAGTAACGAGCTGCAGTGCCAGCTCAACTCATTTAATGAACAGTAACGAGCTGCAGTGCCAGCTCTACTCACCTGATGAACAATAACGAGCTGCAGTGCCAACTCTACTCATCTGATGAACAGTAACGAGCTGCAGTGCCAGCTCAACTCATCTGATGAACAGTAACGAGCTGCAGTGCCAGCTCAACTCATCTGATGAACAGTAACGAGCTGCAGTGCCAGCTCAACTCATCTGATGAACAGTAACGAGCTGCAGTGCCAGCTCAACTCATCTGATGAACAGTAACGAGCTGCAGTGCCAGCTCAACTCATCTGATGAACAGTAACGAGCTGCAGTGCCAGCTCTACTCATCTGATGAACAATAACAGTAACGAGCTGCAGTGCCAGCTCTACTCATCTGATGAACAATAACGAGCTGCAGTGCCAGCTCAACTCATCTAATGAACAATAACGAGCTGCAGTGCCAGCTCAACTCATCTGATGAACAGTAACGAGCTGCAGTGCCAGCTCAACTCATCTGATGAACAGTAACGAGCTGCAGTGCCAGCTCAACTCATCTGATGAACAGTAACGAGCTGCAGTGCCAGCTCTACTCATCTGATGAACAGTAACGAGCTGCAGTGCCAGCTCAACTCATCTGATGAACAGTAACGAGCTGCAGTGCCAGCTCTACTCATCTGATGAACAGTAACGAGCTGCAGTGCCAGCTCTACTCATCTGATGAACAATAACGAGCTGCAGTGCCAGCTCAACTCATCTGATGAACAGTAACGAGCTGCAGTGCCAGCTCAACTCATCTGATGAACAGTAACGAGCTGCAGTGCCAGCTCAACTCATCTGATGAACAATAACGAGCTGCAGTGCCAGCTCAACTCATCTGATGAACAGTAACGAGCTGCAGTGCCAGCTCAACTCATCTGATGAACAGTAACGAGCTGCAGTGCCAGCTCAACTCATCTGATGAACAGTAACGAGCTGCAGTGCCAGCTCAACTCATCTGATGAACAGTAACGAGCTGCAGTGCCAGCTCAACTCATCTGATGAACAGTAACGAGCTGCAGTGCCAGCTCAACTCATCTGATGAACAGTAACGAGCTGCAGTGCCAGCTCAACTCACCTGATGAACAATAACGAGCTGCAGTGCCAGCTCAACTCACCTGATGAACAGTAACGAGCTGCAGTGCCAGCTCTACTCACCTGATGAACAATAACGAGCTGCAGTGGCACCTCAAGTCTCTGATGATAACGAGCTGCAGTGAGAACAACACAAACTGAGCTGCAGTGCCAGCTCTAGTCATCATTATTCCAGTTTCTAACAATGCTTATACCATCATAGACGCATCTTAATCTCAAGTAATGATTGAAGAGAGCGCTTGAGGAACCTTCTGGAGGAGTAACTTCATTATGAAACGTTTTTGGTACATTGAGTGAGAGTTTAACTTGTCATTTATATTTTTATAAAAATAAAGTGTAATAATCCAATAGAGCAATGTGCTTTTTTCATACTTGACTTCTTTGCAGTTATTACAAGTAAATTACAGATCGTGCATATTTCAATTACACATTCATTATTTACGTTACATTTCAGCAATTCCATTGGTATTGAAACATATCTTTAATTTGGTTAAATAGTGGGTTTAGTAGCTACTGTATTTTTTGGTTGCCATACCAGAAAATCTACTATTCAAATTGAGCAATTTGTTCCCAAAGATGAAGGCTGTGCCGTGTGGTAGTTGAACGCGAAGTGTATGGTTATCTATTTATTTATTTATTGCTTTTTAAACTTTCTTTAAAATTGGTCTAATTGATCAAATGTTTGAACCGCTGTACAGCGTTTGACTACAGGGACTGTTTCTATGAATTCAGTATCGTCAATTTAAAGAGTAACTAGCAGGGTTCCAAAAAAAAAAAAAGCTGCAGTGCCAGCTCTACTCATCTGATGAACATAACGAGCTGCAGTGTCATTTTTTCTTTTCATTCTTAATACCCTGACAACTTTTTACACTTAGAACTTTAAAGTCTGTTTCAAAGCTCTTTTCAAAATGTCTGCTCTGGTGCACTGATAGTGTAAGGATTGTTGCTCACATCTGATGTCAGTAACAGCTGCAGTGCCAGCTCAACTCATCTGATGAACAGTAAAGCTGCAGTGCCAGCTCAACTCGTGATGAACAGTAACGAGCTGCAGTGCCAGCTCAACTCATCTGATGCTTTTAACGAGCTGCAGTGCCATTTCAACTGCACTGATTAACGAGCTGCAGATCTCAAACCCCAGTGCACTAGAGCAGGCATTTTGAAAATAGCTTTGAAACAGACTTTAAAGTTATAAGTGTAAAAGGTTGTCAGGGTGTTAACAATGAAAAGAGAAATGTCAGATACATTCAAGAGGTCCAAGCTGCATGCCTGCTGCTTCTACTCAAAATCCAAAATGAACAATAAATCCAAAATATGCACAAAATTTAAATCGAATGCATAGAAATATAAATAGCAGTTTTGCTGCACAGCTTGTCTGCCTCCCCTCCCACCACCCTTAAAACTTCCATTAACAACTACATTTCCCAGAATACAGTGTCTTGAGTTACTAAGATACTGTACACAAGACAAACCAGCCCATGCATTTATACTGGCATTTTATCATGTTCACTGAGTAACATAATTAATGTGCAGAGTCAGTGTGACACCTTGAAAGAAATGTGCTGAGCCGATGAAGAACACACGCGTGGCTGTACAGGAGTTCAAAGTAACATTGCAGTTAAAATGAATCCCTACCCCATTACCAGTAAAGACTGTACAGTATTGAGATTATGATGACTTCAAGGTAGTGTTGCATTTTACTCTATCAGTGTTAAAATGAGAGGGTGCTACTCCCAGGCCCTAAACCTTATCGTACATTATTTACACAGTGGCTGTAGCATCACATAACATTGCAGTTAAAATGAATCCCTACCCCATTACCAGTAAAGACTGTACAGTATTGAGATTATGATGACTTCAAGGTAGTGTTGCATTTTACTCTATCAGTGTTAAAATGAGAGGGTGCTACTCCCAGGCCCTAAACCTTATCGTACATTATTTACACAGTTATAGCATCACATGGGGACCTAGAACGCTATATTTTTCTGAACCCCATTGCTTACTCTTCAAGTGCCTGGAATTGACTGCTTTTATTAAATTGCTTTTTTTTGTTTCTCAGTTATTTCAGTTAATAGCTTGATTTTCTTAGTTGTGAATGTTGTATGCGTGCCAGTGGATTATGGCAAAGAAATCAGAATCTCTCCTGTTTGTGTTTATACAAAAGGGCTGTGTGTTTGTAAAGGGCGCTGAGTCTATAGATTGCTTCTATACAAACCTGGAAATCAGAATCTCTCCTGTGTGTTTGTAAAGGGCGCTGAGTCTATAGATTGCTTCTATACAAACCTGGAAATCAGAATCTCTCCTGTGTGTTTGTAAAGGACGCTGAGTCTATAGATTGCTTCTATACAAACCTGGAAATCAGAATCTCTCCTGTGTGTTTGTAAAGGGCGCTGAGTCTATAGATTGCTTCTATACAAACCTGGAAATCAGAATCTCTCCTGTATGTTTGTAAAGGGCGCTGAGTCTATAGATTGCTTCTATACAAACCTGGAAATCAGAATCTCTCCTGTGTGTTTGTAAAGGGCGCTGAGTCTATAGATTGCTTCTATACAAACCTGGAAATCAGAATCTCTCCTGTGTGTTTGTAAAGGGCGCTGAGTCTATAGATTGCTTCTATACAAACCTGGAAATCAGAATCTCTCCTGTGTGTTTGTAAAGGGCGCTGAGTCTATAGATTGCTTCTATACAAACCTGGAAATCAGAATCTCTCCTGTGTGTTTGTAAAGGGCGCTGAGTCTATAGATTGCTTACATGCAAACCTGGAAATCAGAATCTCTCCTGTGTGTTTGTAAAGGGCGCTGAGTCTATAGATTGCTTCTATACAAACCTGGCAATCAGAATCTCTCCTGTGTGTTTGTAAAGGGCGCTGAGTCTATAGATTGCTTCTATACAAACATGGAAATCAGAATCTCTCCTGTGTGTTTGTAAAGGGCGCTGAGTCTATAGATTGCTTCTATACAAACCTGGAAATCAGAATCTCTCCTGTGTGTTTGTAAAGGGCGCTGAGTCTATAGATTGCTTCTATACAAACCTGGAAATCAGAATCTCTCCTGTGTGTTTGTAAAGGGCGCTGAGTCTATAGATTGCTTCTATACAAACCTGGAAATCAGAATCTCTCCTGTGTGTTTGTAAAGGGCACTGAGTCTATAGATTGCTTCTATGCAAACCTGGAAATCAGAATCTCTCCTGTGTGTTTATAAAGGGCACTGAGTCTATAGATTGCTTACATGCAAACCTGGCAATCAGAATCTCTCCTGTGTGTTTGTAAAGGGCACTGAGTCTATAGATTGCTTCTATACAAACCTGGAAATCAGAATCTCTCCTGTGTGTTTGTAAAGGGCACTGAGTCTATAGATTGCTTCTATGCAAACCTGGAAATCAGAATCTCTCCTGTGTGTTTGTAAAGGGTGCTGAGTCTATAGATTGCTTACATGCAAACCTGGAAATCAGAATCTCTCCTGTGTGTTTGTAAAGGGTGCTGAGTCTATAGATTGCTTACATGCAAACCTGGAAATCAGAATCTCTCCTGTGTGTTTGTAAAGGGCGCTGAGTCTATAGATTGCTATACAAACCTGGAAATCAGAATCTCTCCTGTGTGGTAAAGGGTGCTGAGTCTATAGATTGCTTACATGCAAACCTGGAAATCAGAATCTCTCCTGTGTGTTTGTAAAGGGCGCTGAGTCTATAGATTGCTTACATGCAAACCTGGAAATCAGAATCTCTCCTGTGTGTTTGTAAAGGGCGCTGAGTCTATAGATTGCTTACATGCAAACCTGGAAATCAGAATCTCTCCTGTGTGTTTGTAAAGGGCGCTGAGTCTATAGATTGCTTACATGCAAACCTGGAAATCAGAATCTCTCCTGTGTGTTTGTAAAGGGCGCTGAGTCTATAGATTGCTTACATGCAAACCTGGAAATCAGAATCTCTCCTGTGTGTTTGTAAAGGGCGCTGAGTCTATAGATTGCTTCTATACAAACCTGGAAATCAGAATCTCTCCTGTGTGTTTGTAAAGGGCGCTGAGTCTATAGATTGCTTACATGCAAACCTGGAAATCAGAATCTCTCCTGTGTGTTTGTAAAGGGCGCTGAGTCTATAGATTGCTTCTATACAAACCTGGAAATCAGAATCTCTCCTGTGTGTTTGTAAAGGGCGCTGAGTCTATAGATTGCTTACATGCAAACCTGGAAATCAGAATCTCTCCTGTGTGTTTGTAAAGGGCGCTGAGTCTATAGATTGCTTCTATACAAACCTGGAAATCAGAATCTCTCCTGTGTGTTTGTAAAGGGCGCTGAGTCTATAGATTGCTTACATGCAAACCTGGAAATCAGAATCTCTCCTGTGTGTTTAAAGGGCGCTAAAGGGCAACCTGAAATCAGTCTATACAAAGAGGGCGCTGAGTCTATAGATTGCTTACATGCAAACCTGGAAATCAGAATCTCTCCTGTGTGTTTATAAAGGGCGCTGAGTCTATAGATTGCTTCTATACAAACCTGGCAATCAGAATCTCTCCTGTGTGTTTGTAAAGGGCGCTGAGTCTATAGATTGCTTCTATACAAACCTGGAAATCAGAATCTCTCCTGTGTGTTTGTAAAGGGCACTGAGTCTATAGATTGCTTCTATGCAAACCTGGAAATCAGAATCTCTCCTGTGTGTTTGTAAAGGGTGCTGAGTCTATAGATTGCTTACATGCAAACCTGGAAATCAGAATCTCTCCTGTGTGTTTGTAAAGGGTGCTGAGTCTATAGATTGCTTCTATACAAACCTGGAAATCAGAATCTCTCCTGTGTGTTTGTAAAGGGGCTGAGTCTATAGATTGCTATAGAATCTCTCCTGCTTGAGTCTATAGATGCTTACATGCAAACCTGGAAATCAGAATCTCTCCTGTGTGTTTTAAAGGGCGCTGAGTCTATAGATTGCTTCTATACAAACCTGGAAATCAGAATCTCTCCTGTGTGTTTGTAAAGGGCGCTGAGTCTATAGATTGCTTCTATACAAACCTGGAAATCAGAATCTCTCCTGTGTGTTTGTAAAGGGCACTGAGTCTATAGATTGCTTACATGCAAACCTGGAAATCAGAATCTCTCCTGTGTGTTTGTAAAGGGCACTGAGTCTATAGATTGCTTACATGCAAACCTGGCAATCAGAATCTCTCCTGTGTGTTTATAAAGGGCTGAGTCTATAGATTGCTTACATGCAAACCTGGAAATCAGAATCTCTCCTGTGTGTTTGCTGAGTCTATAGATTGCAATGCAAACCTGGAAATCAGAATCTCTCCTATGTGTTTGTAAAGGGCACTGAGTCTATAGATTGCTTACATGCAAACCTGGAAATCAGAATCTCTCCTGTGTGTTTGTAAAGGGCGCTGAGTCTATAGATTGCTTCTATACAAACCTGGAAATCAGAATCTCTCCTGTGTGTTTGTAAAGGGCGCTGAGTCTATAGATTGCTTCTGTACAAACCTGGAAATCAGAATCTCTCCTGTGTGTTTGTAAAGGGCGCTGAGTCTATAGATTGCTTACATACAAACCTGGAAATCAGAATCTCTCCTGTGTGTTTGTAAAGGGCGCTGAGTCTATAGATTGCTTACATGCAAACCTGGAAATCAGAATCTCTCCTGTGTGTTTGTAAAGGGCGCTGAGTCTATAGATTGCTTACATGCAAACCTGGAAATCAGAATCTCTCCTGTGTGTTTGTAAAGGGCGCTGAGTCTATAGATTGCTTACATGCAAACCTGGAAATCAGAATCTCTCCTGTGTGTTTGTAAAGGGCACTGAGTCTATAGATTGCTTACATGCAAACCTGGCAATCAGAATCTCTCCTGTGTGTTTGTAAAGGGCGCTGAGTCTATAGATTGCTTCTATACAAACCTGGCAATCAGAATCTCTCCTGTGTGTTTGTAAAGGGCACTGAGTCTATAGATTGCTTCTATACAAACCTGGAAATCAGAATCTCTCCTGTGTGTTTGTAAAGGGCGCTGAGTCTATAGATTGCTTCTATACAAACCTGGCAATCAGAATCTCTCCTGTGTGTTTGTAAAGGGCGCTGAGTCTATAGATTGCTTCTATACAAACCTGGCAATCAGAATCTCTCCTGTGTGTTTGTAAAGGGCGCTGAGTCTATAGATTGCTTCTATACAAACCTGGCAATCAGAATCTCTCCTGTGTGTTTGTAAAGGGCGCTGAGTCTATAGATTGCTTCTGTACAAACCTGGCAATCAGAATCTCTCCTGTGTGTTTGTAAAGGGCACTGAGTCTATAGATTGCTTCTATACAAACCTGGCAATCAGAATCTCTCCTGTGTGTTTGTAAAGGGCACTGAGTCTTTAGATTGCTTCTATACAAACCTGGAAATCAGAATCTCTCCTGTGTGTTTGTAAAGGGTGCTGAGTCTATAGATTGCTTCTATACAAACCTGGAAATCAGAATCTCTCCTGTGTGTTTGTAAAGGGCGCTGATTCTGCTCAGCATGCCACATCTCAAGTCAGTGACATTTTCCAGCCAGTTCTATTTGAAAATCCTGTTCCTGTTCTTTGAGGTAGAAATTCACTTGACTCTGAGTACGTTTCTAAGGCTTATGCTCTAATATCAATTAGCTGCTCTTGCAGTTCCAAAACATACCATTCAAAATAATTTTCTTAAAACTAATTTCCAGTAATTGTTCAGTTATGTGAATTCGAGGAAAAGAAGAAGTGGGATGCTAATGCAATTACTTATCCTTCACCCCCCTCACTGTGAGGTGTCAGTTTGATCGAGACACAGAAGCCGAATCTCCTGGCTGTTCAGCAGTGCAGTGTAGCTGTGGAGCCTGTGTTATTGTGCCAGAATGCGCTCAGACCAGGGCTTGTTGAACCAGGTGCTGGGCCAGGCAAAAACCAAGTCTTATCAGGAAAGTCCCCATAATGCACAAAAACAGACCAAAGTGGTTCTGTCAATCTGTTGCAACCGTGTTTTAACCTAGAAGAAATATCAATGGTGCAGTCCACACACTAACTGTGTTTTAACCTAGAAGAAATATTAATGGTGCAGTCCACACACTTTGTCATAGTGTCTGACATGACATTCCCCTTGGATTATGCCCCGAGAATGCTTTGTTTTTGTTTACAATCTGCCGTGTCTAGTTTTGTGTGTAATCAATGAAAACCTTTTAACTCCAGGCAGCCAGGTGGCCCCTCAAACTCCGGGTCATCAGTCTGAACCCGGATCACACCCTACAATCAACCAGACCACAGTGTCTCAGGAGAGAGGTAGGCTTTTTTGCTTATTTAAGGAAAAATCTAATGATGTGAAGAAAGCAAACCACATGAGAGTGAATCTTACAGGGATATATAGTTAATTCATAAAATAAACTAGTGTTCCTGTGAGAAACAAACAGGTCAACAAACCGGAACCATGTGAGAAGAGGACACGTTCTCTAATACCAGCCTCAGCCCTGGTAACGAGGAGGCGTGCTCCAATACCAGCCTCAGCCCTGGTAACGAGGAGGCGTGCTCCAATACCAGCCTCAGCCCCGGTAACGAGGACGCGTGCTCTAATACCAGCTTCAGCCCCGGTAACGAGGACGCGTGCTCCAATACCAGCCTCAGCCCTGATGACGAGGAGGCGTGCTCTAATACCAGCCTCAGCCCCGGTAACGAGGACGGGTGCTCTAATACCAGCCTCAGCCCTGGTAACGAGGAGGCGTGCTCTAATACCAGCCTCAGCCCTGGTAACGAGGAGGCGTGCTCTAATACTAGCCTCAGCCCCGATGACAAGGAGGCGTGCTCTAATACCAGCCTCAGCCCCGGTAACGAGGAGGCGTGCTCTAATACCAGCCTCAGCCCTGGTAACGAGGACGGGTGCTCTAATACCAGTCTCAGCCCTGGTAACGAGGAGGCGTGCTCTAATACCAGTCTCAGCCCTGGTAACGAGGACGCCTGCTCTAATACCAGCCGCAGCCCTGGTAACGAGGAGGCGTGCTCTAATACCAGCCGCAGCCCTGGTAACGAGGAGGCGTGCTCTAATACCAGCCTCGGCCCTGGTGACGAGGACGCGTGCTCTAATACCAGCCTCGGCCCTGGTGACGAGGACGCGTGCTCCAATACCAGCCTCGGCCCTGGTGACGAGGACGCGTGCTCCAATACCAGCCTCGGCCCTGGTGACGAGGACGCGTGCTCCAATACCAGCCTCGGCCCTGGTGACGAGGACGCGTGCTCCAATACCAGCCTCGGCCCTGGTGACGAGGACGCGTGCTCCAATACCAGCCTCGGCCCTGGTGACGAGGAGGCGTGCTCCAATACCAGCCTCGGCCCTGGTGACGAGGAGGCGTGCTCCAATACCAGCCTCGGCCCTGGTGACGAGGAGGCGTGCTCCAATACCAGCCTCGGCCCTGGTGACGAGGAGGCGTGCTCCAATACCAGCCTCGGCCCTGGTGACGAGGAGGCGTGCTCCAATACCAGCCTCGGCCCTGGTGACGAGGAGGCGTGCTCCAATACCAGGCTCGGCCCTGGTGACGAGGAGGCGTGCTCTAATACCAGCCTCGGCCCTGGTGACGAGGACGCGTGCTCTAATACCAGCCTCGGCCCTGGTGACGAGGACGCGTGCTCTAATACCAGCCTCGGCCCTGGTGACGAGGACGCGTGCTCTAATACCAGCCTCGGCCCTGGTGACGAGGACGCGTGCTCTAATACCAGCCTCGGCCCTGGTGACGAGGACGCGTGCTCTAATACCGTAAGCACTCTTGCTGAATGCATTTACTGTAATGCTGTGTTCAATAAAAAAAGCAAGACATTTCAATTTCTGTCATACATCAGCTCTCTCATAGGTATGAATACAACCCATTACCACGTGACAGAGGAACACTCGAGCTACAGTGATAGTTTAAAATATGCACTTAGCAGGGCCAATCACACAGCAGCAACTAAATGACCATCTGGATTTGGAAAACACTGCCATAGACTGTGGTACTACTGGTTTATAAAGCACAACTTTGTACTAATGAATGTTTAATTGAAGCATGTACATTTAAAGCCATATCGATCAATAATCGATCAATCAATTCATTGTTGCCCCGCTATTTTTTATGGTAAATAAAGCAGGCATTTCAAAGTAATGTTGATGGTTTGTAGATGTATTCCTGAAATCGATGGTGCCTGTTGGGTTATGGGAGCGCTGTCAGGGAAGTGAATGATGAATAGTCTCTGCTTCTCTGCTTTGTGTTCAGGTTTTCTGCCTGGCATGCAGCGGAACCCTCCGATGTCCCAGTATGCAACTCAGCAGTCTGGACCCTCCATGTCCCAACACCCTTCGCCTGGAGGCCAGGTGTATCCTGCGATGGGTCCAATGTCCCAACATGCAACTCAGCAGTCTGGACCCTCCATGTCCCAACACCCTTCGCTTGGAGGCCAGGTGCATCCTGCGATGGGTCCAATGTCCCAACATGCAACTCAGCAGTCTGGACCCTCCATGTCCCAACACCCTTCGCCTGGAGGCCAGCTGCATCCTGCGATGGGTCCAATGTCCCAACATGCAACTCAGCAGTCTGGACCCTCCATGTCCCAACACCCTTCGCCTGGAGGCCAGCTGCATCCTGCGATGGGTCCAATGTCCCAACATGCAACTCAGCAGTCTGGACCCTCCATGTCCCAACACCCTTCGCCTGGAGGCCAGGTGTATCCTGCGATGGGTCCAATGTCCCAATATGCAACTCAGCAGTCTGGACCCTCCATGTCCCAACACCCTTCGCCTGGGATGGGATGGCAACTCAGCAGTCTGCATCCCAACACCCTTCGCTGGGATGGGGGTGGCTCCAGCGGCACTTATGGGCCTCAGAGTGGACACTATGGACCTCAAGGTAGGGATGATCTGGAGTGAGCCAGGAGGAAGTCCTTTCGTTGAGAGCACTCAAGGTATAGAGACAGCTCTGCTGCTGTCAAAGCCTCCCTCTGCAGTCATACCCCAAGCACCCAATTCTCTGCTGAGTCAGCAGGTTTTGTGTGTATTGTGTTCATCTACAGCTAGCCTTTGAAGTCCAGAGCAGCAAATAATAGCTGATTCTTGTTATCTCTGTCTCCAGTGGATTTGTTACAGTTTAAAACAACTTTTGACCGGCAAGTTTTACATGCTTTTGCGTGGAATTAATTGTCTAGTGACAGAAGCAGGTTGCATTATAGATATTGTTCTAGTGATCTTTCCTTCCTAATGAATCACTGCAGAATATCATAGAACTATTTGCTGGGGTTTTTATGCTTTATATGCTTAGGGTTATTAAGTGCCATCAGTGGTTCCATTATTTTCAAGAGGAGCCTGTATTTGAGGTTTTATTTATAGGATTGAAACACTGGGTATATGTTTCAACTGATGCCCTCTTCTTTGGTTCAATCTCATTCGATAGGGTCATTGTTTTAACACTGTATCTTATAAAAGGTGATACGCTTTTGCTGCCAGCTAACTTCATTTAACCCCATGAATAAAAGCGCTGCATTATAATATGCATATCATTCTGCAGCTGAGTCTTCCAGCATCGTAGAGTGAAATACAGAGCTATCCTTCTTCACGTGTTGCTGCAACTGTTTAAATGACTGACCTGTATTTTTCTTTTTATTGTTAACATCCTGACAACGTTTTACACTTATAACTAAAGCATGTTTTAAAGCACTTTTCAAAATGGCACTGGGGTTTGAGATCTGTCCTCTAAATGACTGCAGGAAGAGCGATTAAAAAAAAAAAAAAAAAAAGTGCTCTGGCCTTTCTGTTCCATGACACATTATGGATTGTTATTGCTGTGTTACCTGTTTGACAATATGGGCAATAATCCTCCCACTATCAGTGCACTAGAGCAGTATATGTTATAAGAGTAGAGCAGGGCTTCAGAAGATTCATGCTAGCTGCTAGTCAGACTATCATGAATACAGTGATTTCAGAAGATTCACGCTAGCTGCTATTCAGACTGTATCATGATGACAGTGATTTCAGAAGATTCATGCTAGCTGCTAAGATATCAAGATTCTGCTAGCTGCAGTCAGACTGTATCATGATGACAGTGATTTCAGAAGATTCATGCTAGCTGCTAGTCAGACTGTATCATGATGACAGTGATTTCAGAAGCAGCTGCTATTCAGACTGTATCATGATGACAGTGATTTCAGAAGATTCATGCTAGCTGCTATCAGTATCATGATGACAGTGATTTCAGAAGATTCATGCTAGCTAGCTCCTAGATTCAGACTGCTATCATGATGACAGTGATTTCAGAAGATTCATGCTAGCTGCTATTCAGACTGTATCATGATGACAGTGATTTCAGAAGATTCATGCTAGCTGCTAGTCAGACTGTATCATGATGACAGTGATTTCAGAAGATTCATGCTAGCTGCTAGTCAGACTGTATCATGATGACAGTGATTTCAGAAGATTCATGCTAGCTGCTAGTCAGACTGTATCATGATGACAGTGATTTCAGAAGATTTCAGCTGCTCAGACTGTATCTGCTAGATTCATGCTAGCTGCTATTCAGACTGTATCATGATGACAGTGATTTCAGAAGATTCATGCTAGCTGCTAGTCAGACTGTATCATGATGACAGTGATTTCAGAAGATTCATGCTAGCTGCTCAGACTGTATCATGATGACAGTGATTTCAGAAGATTCATGCTAGCTGCTATTCAGACTGTATCATTCAGTGATTTCAGAAGATTCATGCTAGCTGCTATTCAGACTGTATCATGATGACAGTGATTTCAGAAGATTCATGCTAGCTGCTATTCAGACTGTATCATGATGACAGTGATTTCAGAAGATTCATGCTAGCTGCTAGTCAGACTGTATCATGATGACAGTGATTTCAGAAGATTCATGCTAGCTGCTATTCAGACTGTATCATGATGACAGTGATTTCAGAAGATTCATGCTAGCTGCTATTCAGACTGTATCATGATGACAGTGATTTCAGAAGATTCATGCTAGCTGCTATTCAGACTGTATCATGATGACAGTGATTTCAGAAGATTCATGCTAGCTGCTATTCAGACTGTATCATGATGACAGTGATTTCAGAAGATTCAGCTGCTCAGAGTATCTGCAGTGATTCATTCATGACTGTATCATGATGACAGTGATTTCAGAAGATTCATGCTAGCTGCTATTACTGTATCATGATGACAGTATTCAGCTACTCAGACTGTATCATGATGACAGTGATTTCAGAAGATTCATGCTAGCTGCTATTCAGATTTAAAGCACTTTTTCTATCATGATGACAGTGATTTCAGAAGATTCATGCTAGCTGCTATTCAGACTGTATCATGATGACAGTGATTTCAGAAGATTCATGCTAGCTGCTATTCAGACTGTATCATGATGACAGTGATTTCAGAAGATTCATGCTAGCTGCTATTCAGACTGTATCATGATGACAGTGATTTCAGAAGATTCATGCTAGCTGCTATTCAGACTGTATCATGATGACAGTGATTTCAGAAGATTTCAGCTGCTAGCTGTATCATGATAGTGATTTCAGACTGTCAGACTGTATCATGATGACAGTGATTTCAGAAGATTCATGCTAGCTGCTATTCAGACTGTATCATGATGACAGTGATTTCAGAAGATTCATGCTAGCTGCTATTCAGACTGTATCATGATGACAGTGATTTCAGAAGATTCTATGCTAGCTGCAGTGATTTCAGAAGATTCATGCTAGCTGCTAGTTCATTTCAGAAGATTCACTGTATCATGTATCATGATGACAGTGATTTCAGAAGATTCATGCTAGCTGCTATTCAGACTGTATCATGATGGCAGTGATTTCAGAAGATTCATGCTAGCTGCTATTCAGACTGTATCATGATCAGTGATTTCAGAAGATTCATGCTAGCTGCTATTCAGACTGTATCATGATGACAGTGATTTCAGAAGATTCGTGCTAGCTGCTATTCAGACTGTATCATGATGACAGTGATTTCAGAAGATTCGTGCTAGCTGCTATTCAGACTGTATCATGATGACAGTGATTTCAGAAGATTCATGCTAGCTGCTATTCAGACTGTATCATGATGACAGTGATTTCAGAAGATTCATGCTAGCTGCTATTCAGACTGTATCATGATGGCAGTGATTTCAGAAGATTCATGCTAGCTGCTATTCAGACTGTATCATGATGACAGTGATTTCAGAAGATTCATGCTAGCTGCTATTCAGACTGTATCATGATGACAGTGATTTCAGAAGATTCATGCTAGCTGCTAGTCAGACTGTATCATGATGACAGTGATTTCAGAAGATTCATGCTAGCTGCTATTCAGACTGTATCATGACAGTGATTTCAGAAGATTTCAGAGTCAGATATCATGCTAGCTGCTAGCTGCTATTCAGACTGTATCATGATGACAGTGATTTCAGAAGATTCATGCTAGCTGCTATTCAGACTGTATCATGATGACAGTGATTTCAGAAGATTCATGCTAGCTGCTAGTCAGACTGTATCATGATGACAGTGATTTCAGAAGATTCATGCTAGCTGCTAGTCAGACTGTATCATGATGACAGTGATTTCAGAAGATTCATGCTAGCTGCTATTCAGACTGTATCATGATGACAGTGATTTCAGAAGATTCATGCTAGCTGCTATTCAGACTGTATCATGATGACAGTGATTTCAGAAGATTCATGCTAGCTGCTATTCAGACTGTATCATGATGACAGTGATTTCAGAAGATTCATGCTAGCTGCTATTCAGACTGTATCATGATGACAGTGATTTCAGAAGATTCATGCTAGCTGCTATTCAGACTGTATCATGATGACAGTGATTTCAGAAGATTCATGCTAGCTGCTATTCAGACTGTATCATGATGACAGTGATTTCAGAAGATTCATGCTAGCTGCTAGTCAGACTGTATCATGATGACAGTGATTTCAGAAGATTCATGCTAGCTGCTAGTCAGACTGTATCATGATGACAGTGATTTCAGAAGATTCATGCTAGCTGCTAGTCAGACTGTATCATGATGACAGTGATTTCAGAAGATTCATGCTAGCTGCTATTCAGACTGTATCATGATGACAGTGATTTCAGAAGATTCATGCTAGCTGCTAGTCAGACTGTATCATGATGACAGTGATTTCAGAAGATTCATGCTAGCTGCTAGTCAGACTGTATCATGATGACAGTGATTTCAGAAGATTCATGCTAGCTGCTATTCAGACTGTATCATGATGACAGTGATTTCAGAAGATTCATGCTAGCTGCTATTCAGACTGTATCATGATGACAGTGATTTCAGAAGATTCATGCTAGCTGCTATTCAGACTGTATCATGATGACAGTGATTTCAGAAGATTCATGCTAGCTGCTATTCAGACTGCTATCATGATGACAGTGATTTCAGAAGATTCATGCTAGCTGCTATTCAGACTGTATCATGATGGCAGTGATTTCAGAAGATTCATGCTAGCTGCTATTCAGACTGTATCATGATGACAGTGATTTCAGAAGATTCATGCTAGCTGCTATTCAGACTGTATCATGATGGCAGTGATTTCAGAAGATTCATGCTAGCTAGCTCAGACTGTATCATGATGGCAGTATTCAGACTGCTATCATGATGCAGTGATTTCAGAAGATTCATGCTAGCTGCTATTCAGACTGTATCATGATGGCAGTGATTTCAGAAGATTCATGCTAGCTGCTAGTCAGACTGTATCATGATGGCAGTGATTTCAGAAGATTCGTGCTAGCTGCTATTCAGACTGTATCATGATGACAGTGATTTCAGAAGATTCATGCTAGCTGCTATTCAGACTGTATCATGATGACAGTGATTTCAGAAGATTCATGCTAGCTGCTATTCAGACTGTATCATGATGGCAGTGATTTCAGAAGATTCATGCTAGCTGCTATTCAGACTGTATCATGATGACAGTGATTTCAGAAGATTCATGCTAGCTGCTATTCAGACTGTATCATGATGGCAGTGATTTCAGAAGATTCGTGCTAGCTGCTATTCAGACTGTATCATGATGGCAGTGATTTCAGAAGATTCATGCTAGCTGCTATTCAGACTGTATCATGATGACAGTGATTTCAGAAGATTCATGCTAGCTGCTATTCAGACTGTATCATGATGACAGTGATTTCAGAAGATTCATGCTAGCTGCTACTGTATCAGACTGTATCATGCTAGCTGCTATTCAGTGATGACAGTGATTTCAGAAGATTCATGCTAGCTGCTATTCAGACTGTATCATGATGACAGTGATTTCAGAAGATTCATGCTAGCTGCTATTCAGACTGTATCATGATGACAGTGATTTCAGAAGATTCATGCTAGCTGCTAGTCAGACTGTATCATGATGACAGTGATTTCAGAAGATTCATGCTAGCTGCTAGTCAGACTGTATCACGCTAGCTGGTATTCAGACTATTCACAGGGTGCGTTCATAAAGATCATTCTGCACAGATTCTGTGCAGATCCTGACCAGTTTAGCCAATCATTTTCTAAGAATGATCTCTGTGAACGCACCCGTTGGCTAAATTGGTCAGATTGTGCACAGATTGATCTCCGTGATTGCACCCCTTCTCTTTATCGTGATGACAGTGATTTCAGAAGATTCACGCTAGCTGCTATTCAGGCACTTTATCATGATGACAGTAATGTGATGCGATGGGGAGGTTTTTTGATTAGACAAGCATCTGCATTTTTTATGTGCTTCAGAAGCTAATTGGCTCTGTCTGCTAATTCAAAACTGCTTAATGAAAATCTCAACCGCAACCCACCAAGTAACAGAATAACAGGTCACAATAGCTACAGTGTTAAAAAAAGTTAAAAGATACCTGAAATGTCACCCAAAACATAAATTAAGATTGAATGAGCTTTTTTATTATGTATTTCTTATGATTGATTGTTACTGTTTAAAGTTGTGGATGACATTGTGTTCTTGCAAGGCTTCCATCATGTACAGGGGTTACAGTTTTGTTCAATGGCTTTCAGCTCCCCCACTTTAAAAACTGTCCCAGTGCCACTGGATCCAATCAGCAATGTCATTTTCTCATTGAGGATTTGGAATAGCCACAAGAAGAGGAACAGAACATCTACTAATATGTGGGAAACTTGTTAGCTGTTGCTGTATAAAAAGAAGAATTTCAAATTGATAAAAAGGTTGTAATTCAATGCACTGTGCAATCTCTGCCAGAACATCTAACACTGTTTATGTGCACTTAAACTATTCCAACAGACCAATAGTGCAGCAATAAGTAAGCCCAGGAGCTGTGTATACTTTACAACAAGAAGTCACATCTATGAAGTGAATAGCACAGTGGGAGTATACAAAGTGTATAGAGGTTTAAACACAGCGGTGTGGGAGAGGGGGGTGGGAGTATACAAAGTGTATAGAGGTTTAAACACAGCGGTGTGGGAGAGGGGGGTGGGAGTATACAAAGTGTATAGAGGTTTAAACACAGCGGTGTGGGAGAGGGGGGTGGGAGTATACAAAGTGTATAGAGGTTTAAACACAGCGGTGTGGGAGAGGGGGGTGGGAGTATACAAAGTGTATAGAGGTTTAAACACAGCGGTGTGGGAGAGGGGGGTGGGAGTATACAAAGTGTATAGAGGTTTAAACACAGCGGTGTGGGAGAGGGGGGTGGGAGTATACAAAGTGTATAGAGGTTTAAACACAGCGGTGTGGGAGAGGGGGGTGGGAGTATACAAAGTGTATAGAGGTTTAAACACAGCGGTGTGGGAGAGGGGGGTGGGAGTATACAAAGTGTATAGAGGTTTAAACACAGCGGTGTGGGAGAGGGGGGTGGGAGTATACAAAGTGTATAGAGGTTTAAACACAGCGGTGTGGGAGAGGGGGGTGGGAGTATACAAAGTGTATAGAGGTTTAAACACAGCGGTGTGGGAGAGGGGGGTGGGAGTATACAAAGTGTATAGAGGTTTAAACACAGCGGTGTGGGAGATGGGGGTGGGAGTATACAAAGTGTATAGAGGTTTAAACACAGCGGTGTGGGAGAGGGGGGTGGGAGTATACAAAGTGTATAGAGGTTTAAACACAGCGGTGTGGGAGAGGGGGGTGGGAGTATACAAAGTGTATAGAGGTTTAAACACAGCGGTGTGGGAGAGGGGGGTGGGAGTATACAAAGTGTATAGAGGTTTAAACACAGCGGTGTGGGAGAGGGGGGTGGGAGTATACAAAGTGTATAGAGGTTTAAACACAGCTGTGTGGGAGATGGGGGTGGGAGTATACAAAGTGTATAGAGGTTTAAACACAGCGGTGTGGGAGAGGGGGGTGGGAGTATACAAAGTGTATAGAGGTTTAAACACAGCGGTGTGGGAGATGGGGGTGGGAGTATACAAAGTGTATAGAGGTTTAAACACAGCGGTGTGGGAGAGGGGGGTGGGAGTATACAAAGTGTATAGAGGTTTAAACACAGCGGTGGGAGATGGGGGTGGGAGTATACAAAGTGTGGGAGAGGGGGGTGGGAGTATACAAAGTGTATAGAGGTTTAAACACAG
Organism: Polyodon spathula; assembly: GCF_017654505.1. Taxonomy (NCBI): domain Eukaryota; kingdom Metazoa; phylum Chordata; class Actinopteri; order Acipenseriformes; family Polyodontidae; genus Polyodon; species Polyodon spathula. Next base: position 718,205 of record NC_054538.1, on the reverse strand, counting down.
CGGTGTGGGAGATGGGGGTGGGAGTATACAAAGTGTGTAGAGGTTTAAACACAGCGGTGTGGGAGAGGGGGGTGGGAGTATACAAAGTGTATAGAGGTTTAAACACAGCGGTGTGGGAGAGGGGGGTGGGAGTATACAAAGTGTATAGAGGTTTAAACACAGCGGTGTGGGAGAGGGGGGTGGGAGTATACAAAGTGTATAGAGGTTTAAACACAGCGGTGTGGGAGAGGGGGGTGGGAGTATACAAAGTGTATAGAGGTTTAAACACAGCGGTGTGGGAGATGGGGGTGGGAGTATACAAAGTGTATAGAGGTTTAAACACAGCGGTGTGGGAGATGGGGGTGGGAGTATACAAAGTGTATAGAGGTTTAAACACAGCGGTGTGGGAGATGGGGGTGGGAGTATACAAAGTGTATAGAGGTTTAAACACAGCGGTGTGGGAGAGGGGGGTGGGAGTATACAAAGTGTATAGAGGTTTAAACACAGCGGTGTGGGAGATGGGGGTGGGAGTATACAAAGTGTATAGAGGTTTAAACACAGCGGTGTGGGAGAGGGGGGTGGGAGTATACAAAGTGTATAGAGGTTTAAACACAGCGGTGTGGGAGAGGGGGGTGGGAGTATACAAGTGTATAGAGGTTTAAACACAGCGGTGTGGGAGATGGGGGTGGGAGTATTGTATAGAGGTTTAAACACAGCGGTGTGGGAGAGGGGGTGGGAGTATACAAAGTGTATAGAGGTTTAAACACAGCGGTGTGGGAGAGGGGGGTGGGAGTATACAAAGTGTATAGAGGTTTAAACACAGCGGTGTGGGAGAGGGGGGTGGGAGTATACAAAGTGTATAGAGGTTTAAACACAGCGGTGTGGGAGATGGGGGTGGGAGTATACAAAGTGTATAGAGGTTTAAACACAGCGGTGTGGGAGAGGGGGGTGGGAGTATACAAAGTGTATAGAGGTTTAAACACAGCGGTGTGGGAGAGGGGGGTGGGAGTATACAAAGTGTATAGAGGTTTAAACACAGCGGTGTGGGAGAGGGGGGTGGGAGAAGTACAAAGTGTGGAAATGGGAGTATACAAAGTGTATAGAGGTTTAAACACAGCGGTGTGGGAGATGGGGGTGGGAGTATACAAAGTGTATAGAGGTTTAAACACAGCGGTGTGGGAGAGGGGGGTGGGAGTATACAAAGTGTATAGAGGTTTAAACACAGGTGTGGGGGTGGGAGTATACAAAGTGTAAGGTTTAAACACAGCGGTGTGGGAGAGGGGGGTGGGAGTATACAAAGTGTATAGAGGTTTAAACACAGCAGTGTGGGAGATGGGGGTGGGAGTATACAAAATGTATAGCGGTTTAAACACAGCAGGGGGTAATACTGTATGTTTAAACACCTGCGGTGTGATGTGGGAGTATACAAAGTGTATAGAAAACACCAGTGTGGGAGAGGGGGTATATAGGTTTAAACACAGCGGAGCTAAACCAAGTGTGGGAGTAAAGTGCCGCGCGAAACACCAAGTGTGGGGATTTGCATACAAAACTAGTACACATGCTAGAAAGTGGAGCTGGATGGGGGTGTGAGACAGCAACAGGGGGTTGAGGAACTGGCACAAACCCACAATTCATGGAAGGGGTCTGCATCACCCCTAAGGTTTAACTGAAAGGAGACCAGGGAGATACAAAGGTCAGAACAGCTGGGTTCAGGTAGGCAGAAGCAGGGAAAAAAAGAAACTTGGTTAAACACAGCGGTGTGGGAATAAACAAGCAGTCACAGCTGGGATAAACTAACACCACCAGAAATCAAAACAACCAACAGATTTGAGTCACTTCAGAATTTTGATGAGCAGAACCAACAACAAGAGAATGAAAGGAACAACATCCAGGACCCTATTGACAGTGGTGACCAGACAGCAAAAAGAAGGGAGGTCATGATTGTTGGGGACTCCATATTGAGAAACACAGCAAGTTCAATTCGCAGTTTGGACCCCCTTACTACAACAGTGTGCTGCCTTCCGGGAGCCTCGGTCAAGCACATCACTGAAAACGTGGACAGGCTCCTAGAACGAACAGGAGACGACCCGGTAGTAGTCGTCCACATCGGTACAAACAACATTGGAAGAGACAGACCAAAATCCCTGCAAAACAAATTCAGAGAGCTAGGAAGGAAATTAAAAGAGAAGACCAAAACTGTGGTATTTTCTGGTATACTACCCGCACCTTGCAAAGGACCATATGGACAGCTGGAAATAATTAATCAAAACGCATGGCTGAAGACGTGGTGCACACGGGAAGGCTTCACCTATCTTGATCATTGGACCACATTCTACAACGAGGACTATCTGTATAGACGGGATGGACTGCATTTAAATAACAAGGGAACTAGTCTACTTGGAGAAAAGATCCTTGAGCAGGTTCGGAAGCATTTAAACTAGAAAGGAAGGGGGGAGAAATCAACAAAAAAACAGAAGGGAGACCGCATCAAAACAAGAACAACAACTCAGGTAAGACAACCATTAAATGTATTTATCTAAATGCTAGAAGTATCAGAAACAAAATTCTAGAACTTGAAGCTACTGCACTAACAGGTAACTATGATGTGATAGGTGTTACAGAAACGTGGTTGTCTGAGAGTGATGGGGACGAATATAATATTTGTGGGTATACACTGTATAGGAAAGACAGGCAGGACAGAAGAGGAGGAGGGGTAGCGCTATACATAAGAAACAGTCTTGAAGCCCAGGTGTTAAACCTGGACAAAGAAAATAAAACCGAATCAATATGGGTCAGAATAACAGACAAAAATTCAAAGGGCATAATAATAGGAGCATGCTATAGATCGCCAGATTCAGACGGTGAGCACAATAATCTGTTATACAATGATATTAGAAATGCGTGTAGCAAAGGAGAAGCCATACTAATGGGGGATTTCAACTTCCCCCAAATAAAATGGGAAAACCCGGTGGGTAGCGCGAAGGATGAAATAGAAATGGTGGAAATGACAAATGACTGCTTCCTAACACAATTTGTGAAGGCACCCACTAGAGGGGAGGCATGCCTTGATTTAGTCTTTTCAAATAACGAAGATAGAATAACTAAAACAGAGGTCAGAGAACCACTGGCAAACTCAGACCACAACATGGTCTCATTTGAAGTGTTTTTTAAATCCCCAAAAGTAAAGACTAAAGCTAAGGTTTACAATTTTAGAAAAGCAAACTATGAAGGTATGAAACAGAGACTAACAGAAGTAGATTGGAGTAAAATAGAGAAAACACCCACAGAAGAAGGATGGTTGTTCTTCAAAAATGTAGTACTAGAGGCGCAAAACAATTATATCCCTAAAGTAGACAAATCTAAATGTAAAACTAAATTGCCAAAATGGTTTAATAGATCAATTAAAAAAAATATTCAGCGAAAAAAGGCACTTTACAGAGCATTAAAAAAGGACCAAAAAGAAAGTACGCAGAAAGAGTACACAGAACTGCAAACGCAAGTCAAAAAGGAAGTTAGAAAGGCCAAGAGAGAAATAGAAATAAACATTGCTAAGGGAGCTAAAACCAATTCCAAAATGTTTTTCCAATATTACAACAGCAAGAGAACATTCAAAGAGGAGATTAAATGTTTAAGAGATACAAATGGCAAAATCGTAGAGGAAGAAAAAAAAATAGCAAATATGTTAAATGATTACTTTTCACAAGTTTTTACAAAGGAAGATACTGACAACATGCCCCACATGTCATCCAGTTCCTATCCAGTTTTAAATAACTTTAGCATAACTGAGGCAGAAGTGTTAAAGGGACTAGGAGCTCTTAAAATAAACAAATCCCCTGGGCTGGATGAGATCCTCCCAGTAGTACTCAAAGAAATGAAAGAAGTAATTTACAAACCGCTAACCAAGATCATGCAGCAGTCTCTTGACACAGGGGTGGTACCGACAGACTGGAAAATTGCAAACGTAATACCGATCCACAAAAAGGGAAACAAAACTGAACCAGGTAACTACAGACCAGTAAGCCTGACTTCTATTATATGCAAACTTATGGAAACTATAATAAGATCCAAAATGGAAAATTACCTATATGGTAACAGGGTACTGGGAGACAGTCAACATGGTTTTAGGAAAGGGAGATCGTGTCTAACTAACTTGCTTGATTTTTTTGAGGATGCAACATCCATAATGGATAATTGCAAAGCATATGACATGGTTTATTTAGATTTCCAGAAAGCTTTTGACAAAGTCCCGCACAAAAGATTAATTCTCAAACTGAACGCAGTTGGGATTCAAGGAAACACATGTACATGGATTAGGGAGTGGTTAACATGTAGAAAACAGAAAGTACTGATTAGAGGAAAAACCTCAGAATGGAGTGTGGTAACCAGCGGTGTACCACAGGGATCAGTATTAGGTCCTCTGCTATTCCTAATCTACATTAATGATTTAGATTCTGGTATAGTAAGCAAACTTGTTAAATTTGCAGATGACACAAAAGTAGGAGGAGTGGCAAACACTGTTGCAGCAGCAAAGGTCATTCAAAATGATCTAGACAAGATTCAGAACTGGGCAGACACATGGCAAATGACATTTAATAGAGAAAAGTGTAAGGTACTGCACGCAGGAAATAAAAATGTACATTATAAATATCATATGGGAGATACTGAAATTGGAGAAGGAATCTATGAAAAAGACCTAGGAGTTTTTGTTGACTCAGAAATGTCTTCATCTAGGCAATGTGGGGAAGCTATAAAAAAGGCTAACAAGATGCTCGGATACATTGTGAAAAGTGTTGAATTTAAATCAAGGGAAGTAATGTTAAAACTGTACAATGCACTAGTAAGACCTCATCTTGAATATTGTGTTCAGTTCTGGTCACCTCGCTATAAAAAAGATATTGCTGCTCTAGAAAGAGTGCAAAGAAAAGCGACCAGAATTATTCCAGGCTTAAAAGGCATGTCATATGCAGACAGGCTAAAAGAATTGAATCTGTTCAGTCTTGAACAAAGAAGACTACGTGGCGACCTAATTCAAGCATTCAAAATTCTAAAAGGTATTGACAGTGTCGACCCAAGGGACTTTTTCAGCCTGAAAAAAGAAACAAGGACCAGGGGTCACAAATGGAGTTTAGACAAAGGGGCATTCAGAACAGAAAATAGGAGACACTTTTTTACACAGAGAATTGTGAGGGTCTGGAATCAACTCCCCAGTAATGTTGTTGAAGCTGACACCCTGGGATCCTTCAAGAAGCTGCTTGATGAGATTTTGGGATCAATAAGCTACTAACAACCAAACGAGCAAGATGGGCCGAATGGCCTCCTCTCGTTTGTAAACTTTCTTATGTTCTTATGTTCTTATACAAAGTGTATAGAGGTTTAAACACAGCGGTGTGGGAGATGGGGGTGGGAGTATACAAAGTGTATAGAGGTTTAAACACAGCGGTGTGGGAGATGGGGGTGGGAGTATACAAAGTGTATAGAGGTTTAAACACAGCGGTGTGGGAGAGGGGGGTGGGAGTATACAAAGTGTATAGAGGTTTAAACACAGCGGTGTGGGAGAGGGGGGTGGGAGTATACTAAGTGTATAGAGGTTTAAACACAGCGGTGTGGGAGAGGGGGGTGGGAGTATACAAAGTGTATAGAGGTTTAAACACAGCGGTGTGGGAGATGGGGGTGGGAGTATACAAAGTGTATAGAGGTTTAAACACAGCGGTGTGGGAGAGGGGGGTGGGAGTATACAAAGTGTATAGAGGTTTAAACACAGCTGTGTGGGAGAGGGGGGTGGGAGTATACAAAGTGTATAGAGGTTTAAACACAGCGGTGTGGGAGATGGGGGTGGGGGTATACAAAGTATGTGGAGGTTTAAACACAGCGGTGTGGGAGAGGGGGGTGGGAGTATACAAAGTGTATAGAGGTTTAAACACAGCGGTGTGGGAGAGGGGGGTGAGTCTGCATGCTTGGAAATAGTCTAATTTTAAAAGCCTTCTGATGACATTTTGTGTTCCTGTTTTCTTTCTCTTACAAACAATCAGCATTCCTTGCATTATCAAGAAAAATAAATAGATACAACTCCAGGCTTTGTAATTCTACAGTTTTGTGTTTGTTAGAGGCTGCAGCTGTACCTTAATGAAACATCAGCCCCTTTCCACTACTTTACCTCTTATCCCACTGAGGCATGCAGTGGAGTCCAGCCTTGAGGAAGTGATCCGCTGAGCTGACTAGCAGCTGCCTCTTATCCTCGAGGTGATCCGCTGAGCTGACTAGCAGCTGCCTCTTTCCTCAAAGAGGTGATCCGCTGGGCTGACCAGGCGTTCTAATCTCATTGGTTCCAACAATCTCTCCTCTCGCGTCTTGGGGATTGAGCACTTCTCTTCGGAATGCATGGCAATGCTTTGAATTTCCATATAATTGGGAAAAGTGTACTGTAGCCAAGCACAGGGGCTGCTGCTATACAAGTGCATCCAGATGATGAAGAGGCAGTCCTATAAATAACAGGGATTTTAGATTTTTTTTTTGTTTTTATATTTATGGACCTTGCATAAGAGAGCTCATTAGTGGAGGACTGGGTTGTGCTTGCTTCAGTGGCTTGTTTTAGACTCCTACAGTGAATATGCTTTTAAGCTCTATCGCAGCCCTTGTGGCACCAAGAAACATTCTACTGCTGCTTTTGTTCCTGTGCCTGTCCCTGTCCCTTGCTGTAGTGTATATAGCAGTGACAGGTTGTGCTTGTCCCTTGCTGTAGTGTGTATAGCAGTGACAGGTTGCTTGTGGGATATGCAGCAATGCAGGTTGAATGAACTTAGTTAGGCATTCACTACTGTCACACAACTTCTATTCTTGGGACATGTTTCAATTCATTTGATCTGCAATAAGACAGCTGTAGTTGGTGGTGTGTCTGGGGTATGACTCCCCCATGCAGGGAATGTATTTAAATGAGTTCTATAGTGTTTGTTGAATTACTTCCCTATTACACCAATTAGTATTGTATCTCATTTGCCAGGAGGTATAGTTTTAATCCAATCATAATAAATGGCTCTTTCACATACAGCCTGGGTTTTTACTGTCTATTTTTCATGGAAAGATGGATTCTGTGAGAAATAACATTTTCCCTGGCTGTGCCTCCTGGACTTTGAGTTACTTTTTCCCCAAATTCTCATGGCTGCATGATGTTCCTTTCTGTCTGAAGAGAGCCATATGCCTTATTTTTCTCCTTGCCCAGGTAACTATCCGAGGCCGCCAAATTATGGAGGGGCACCAAGTGCCAACTACAGTGGAGCAGGTCCTGGCATGAGCAACAGCTTGGGTATGAACGCCAGCAGCCCGATGCACGGGCAGGGTCCTGGGCAGCCCTGTGGCTCCATGCCCCTGGGCCGGGGGCCAGCGTCAGGAATGGCCAGCAGACCGTACCCTGGAAGCATGAGCAACATGGCCCCCAACTCTCCCAGCATGCCTCAGCAGACTGTCCAGGGGATGGGTCCCCCTCTGCCGTCCATCAACCGCAAGGCTCAGGAGGCCGCTGCTGCCGTCATGCAAGCAGCTGCCAGCTCCGCCCACAGCAGGTTAGTGTAACCATGGAGACCATTTTCAGGTTTTTATTTTTGTTTCAGTTGTTGGCCAAAAGTCAGTCTGAGGGCTGAGAGTGGATTGAGTTGTGTTGGTCTGGGAGCCTGCTATAAAACATTAGGGGTCATGCCATCCCACCACAGTATTGTGCTCGCTATACATGGCAGGCCCATCATCAAGCCCATCTCATGTGGTCAATGAATGATCAGTGCTTCCATCACTGGGTGATACAGCGCTGAATGAACAAGCTTTATAGTTGATCGTGCTGGAGGTTAGTAACCTGCAATTTGTTTACACAGGAGATGAGAGAAAGTTCTCATGGGCAGTAAAAGACCAAACCATTTTTTACTTCACAGGATTTCAGGGTGTGACAGTAGATATTTCAAGATAATACATGTTTAAACAATATTTATAAAAGCAGAAACAAAATAGCATTGGCACATTCAAAATTTATTGTTTTATCTAGCTTTATTATACAACAAATGTTCTTAAATATTTAAATGCTGACCTAAAAAACATTTAATGCTAAATTGTGGAATATTTAGACATTTAAACGCATTCTATTTTCACCATCATTGAATTATCTTCGTAGGTCAAAGGTCAGTGTTTAGGTAATTTTTGGATCGAGCCCATATGGTTTCCTGTATGTGTTCCTTAGTCACCATTGGCCCTAGCTATACTTTCTAAACAGTTATAAGCTTTGCATTTGACCTTGAAGAGAGGTGAAAGATCATGATCAAGGTCATTTTTTAATAAAGCATATACGGGTTCCTATCTGTGTTCCATAGTAACCATTACCATGTCTCCACTCTGTAAGGAGTTGTAAGCTAGTTTTACATTTGACCTTAAAGAGAGTTGAAAGGTCAAGATCAAGGTCATTTTTTCCCATAATTAATGCCAATAGGCCTCCACTATCCAAGATCCATGAGTCTACAACATTGTACCTTAGGTAAATACTGTAATATATCCAACTATATGCAAATCAATCATAGCTGAAATTTGATTGGCTTGCCGCGGCCATGTTTTTTTATGTAGAGACTTGCCTTGAACAGTCCTGATAGACAACCTTGCCAAGGCTATGTATGCAAAGTTTTGCTTCAATCGGCAGAATGGTTTCACAGAAGAAGACGTTTGAATATTTTTGATAAATCCGCTATGGCCGCTGAACCGTTTCCATGTTCCAGTCTTGCAGCTGGGTCTCTATTGCATTGACTTAACATTCTCATAATAGTTGATGGCCAGTGGTGGTAGATTCTGTTTCCCTCGGCATGATAAGAATCATTTGTAAATGCCCTTTTCAGGAAGTTCTTTAATTTCTTTATTTCATCACTGTGCCAGTACCAGCATTCAGCACTCTACTTCCACTCAATAAGCCACTGCATTGTGAATATACTGCACCTTAACCAAATGCCTTTACACAAGCCGTGTATAAACTCTAGAGAATCCTCACAGCCAGGCTGGCACTTAGTTCACGGTTCTGTGTTTGAAATATTGAACCCTTTACTCCTCAGGGTAGGTTCCCAGACCTATTTAATGCATGTTTTCTCAATGTCAGATCTTTTGGACACCAGGCAGCAAAGAGTTAAAAGTAAAGCTGTTCTGTTGTTTGTTTTTGCAGAGGTCTCTTGACTGGGAACTGTACAGTGTTCATTTTTATCTGAACACGTTCATGTTACTGGTGCTACACAGCTGGGTTTTACTGTATTGGTCATCACTGTATATCTGGGACTAATTGTTACATCAAACTTTATCAAACTTTGGTTCTGGATTTGAAATAATGGTTCAGCTTTTTAGGGGTTGCAATCCTCTGCCTGTCCTTCCCATTCCTCTTCCACTTACTGTACATGACTAAAGACTTGCATCCAGATTCCTAGTTGTTTGCTGAGAAGGCTTTTGTGTGTTTGTTTTAATAGACAGGCTGGTGATGTCTTGAGTTCTTTTATTAGAGACCAGCAGTGGAATGAAGCCACACAAAGCTGTTGTTTTATAGAGACCAGCAGTGGAATGAAGCCACACAAAGCTGTTCTTTTGTCCCAATTTAGGCTGGCATATGTTAAGTCACCTGTCTACCCCAGCCAGGCTGGGTCTGGGGGACGGGCCGTGTTCATGCAACAACACCCAAACTACAGTCAGGCTCCCATGGTGCACCAGCCAGACCAGTACAGGTAGGTAGCAGCACCATCTTGTGGCATTTGCTGGCATGGCTGTGTAACCCAGATGTACAACAGCCTGTGTGGCTTGCTCTGTACTAACCTGTGGAGATCATATGCATGCCACACTGTACCTGCATGGCTTCTGCTTTTCTTTCCGTTTATTGTGTGTTTGTTGTTTTGGTTTTGAGTGCCTGTTGTTATTTATTATGTTACACAATGTTTCACTTTGATATTGTCATATCATTGTGTATTGAAATTGCTATTGTCTGCTTGCGGGAGGTTCACTTTCATCACGTAATATGCAGTTCAGCGTGCTTTCTGTGTGTTCAGATACAGCATCAGTTATTTGCAGGATCACTGCAAGGGCAATATGCTTTTAAAGCTAAAATGGGTTTCTCTTCTTGGCACAATAAAGGCTTAAAAGATGTATACGCTGTCATCTGTGCTGAATGCGACTAACCTGTCGACACAGTAAGAGCTGCCTGTTTTAGTATAAAATTGAACACGATTACTGGGCACTGCAGCTGTAAACTCAATTCATATCTGCACCCTTACCATTAAGAAGAAGAACTAAGAGTTGGACCATTGCAATGTTAGGCAGGTCCTCTTCAGGGCATTATCATTACATATGTTTCAGACTCCAATTCAATCCTAGCCCCTCAATAAGCACTTTTATTGGTATCTCCAAAATACACACTGGCTGTCTTCTCAACTCTAAGTCCATGGTGTTGGTGAAAATGGGCTAGCTTATATTCAGAGCCAGTGTAGCAAGCGTGGTGCTGGGCAGGGACTGAAATCGATTGAAAACCTCCAAGTACGGGTTGCTGGTTGCTATTTCTTGACTGCCCACACATTGTAAGGAGCAAGGAGGTGAATAGTGTTTGAAATACGCTGAACACTGCACTATTCAGAACACGTGCTCTCTCGCTGCGAGGCTGTATTTCATTCAGCTGTGCTCCCCCAGGACCTGGGGGTTGTAATCACATGTGTGGATGGAAATTCAAGCATCCACAAACTTGGAACCTGGTGGTAAGGAAACCAGAGCTATGCACAGTAACACCCAAGCTACGTCTTACTTACTTTTTTACATTTTTTTTTATGCCACTACTCTGTTTTGGAAAGCTGAATTTAATTAAACGTACTTGACAATTAAAATATAAATTCACTGAGTTGCTGTTTCGCATGTATAACATGCCATCTGAGTACAGTGATAACCACTTCATAGAACCATTGGGGAATTGAATCATCTGCATATTGTAATCCAAAACTGCATTCTTGTGTAGGTTACTGAATGATATGAATATTTACAAAAAAAACCACTGAAAGCAGGTGGAAGCTGGGAAGATGTCGTCTCAATTTGATCTAGCCAGCCGGTACCAGACTTGGTGGATTCTGTACCCCATCATGGACATGGGTTAATGCTGCTCCAAATTCAGTGTCTTCCAGAACTATTACACACACAATAATTCTGAATTTAGAACAACTAAAACAAACTGAATTTCAGTGTCTCTCGTTGAGCTTTTGGTTACATTCGTGATTTCCAGCTGCAAGCATGCAGAACAGTTTACTGTGCAAAACCACTTTGGCATGGCAGCTTTATTTAGTTTAGTATTTATTTATATGTTGCTTTTCTTCAATAAAACACATTTGATCATTAAAAAAAGGAACTATGTTTTTACAAATCAATTTAGAAACACATATTACAATATATAAGAATTTCTCTTTGGCAATAATGTGAAAGAAAATGAGAAATGTGACAGTCCTGTAGATGAGAGCATGAGAGAGGGAGTGAGAGACAGTTAACAGTCACTAAAAAGATGTGCTCCTGAAGAATTTGTTTGTACTATTTCTTAGTGAAGTGGAAAGCTAAATTAATAACACAAAGATATGTAAACAAGGTGCAGTACCCTGCAGAGCAATGCACAGACCAGGAAACAGCACCAGCTCAGTGTCCCGAGAGACAAACCTGAATGCCTGTACTCCGACTACACGAACACAGGAGGCAAGACAATAAAAAACAACCTCATCCTCCACAATGAACAGCCCAAAACCTGGCACGTTGCTATATGTAGCAAGCACAGAAGCATTAAAAGAGGGATCTGGCAGGGAAGACAAATTGCACTGTGGAGAGAGAGTGGGGATTGTACACTGCGCTGTGAAGAGAGAGTGGGGATTGTACACTGCGCTGTGAAGAGAGAGTGGGGATTGTACACTGCGCTGTGAAGAGAGAGTGGGGATTGTACACTGCGCTGTGAAGAGAGAGTGGGGATTGTACACTGCGCTGTGAAGAGAGAGTGGGGATTGTACACTGCGCTGTGAAGAGAGAGTGGGGATTGTACACTGCGCTGTGAAGAGAGAGTGGGGATTGTACACTGCGCTGTGAAGAGAGAGTGGGGATTGTACACTGCGCTGTGAAGAGAGAGTGGGGATTGTACACTGCGCTGTGAAGAGAGAGTGGGGATTGTACACTGCGCTGTGAAGAGAGAGTGGGGATTGTACACTGCGCTGTGAAGAGAGAGTGGGGATTGTACACTGCGCTGTGAAGAGAGAGTGGGGATTGTACACTGCGCTGTGAAGAGAGAGTGGGGATTGTACACTGCGCTGTGAAGAGAGAGTGGGGATTGTACACTGCGCTGTGAAGAGAGAGTGGGGATTGTACACTGCGCTGTGAAGAGAGAGTGGGGATTGTACACTGCGCTGTGAAGAGAGAGTGGGGATTGTACACTGCGCTGTGAAGAGAGAGTGGGGATTGTACACTGCGCTGTGAAGAGAGAGTGGGGATTGTACACTGCGCTGTGAAGAGAGAGTGGGGATTGTACACTGCGCTGTGAAGAGAGAGTGGGGATTGTACACTGCGCTGTGAAGAGAGAGTGGGGATTGTACACTGCGCTGTGAAGAGAGAGTGGGGATTGTACACTGCGCTGTGAAGAGAGAGTGGGGATTGTACACTGCGCTGTGAAGAGAGAGTGGGGATTGTACACTGCGCTGTGAAGAGAGAGTGGGGATTGTACACTGCGCTGTGAAGAGAGAGTGGGGATTGTACACTGCGCTGTGAAGAGAGAGTGGGGATTGTACACTGCGCTGTGAAGAGAGAGTGGGGATTGTACACTGCGCTGTGAAGAGAGAGTGGGGATTGTACACTACGCTGTGAAGAGAGAGTGGGGATTGTACACTACGCTGTGAAGAGAGAGTGGGGATTGTACACTGCGCTGTGAAGAGAGAGTGGGGATTGTACACTGCGCTGTGAAGAGAGAGTGGGGATTGTACACTACGCTGTGAAGAGAGAGTGGGGATTGTACACTGCGCTGTGAAGAGAGAGTGGGGATTGTACACTACGCTGTGAAGAGAGAGTGGGGATTGTACACTGCGCTGTGAAGAGAGAGTGGGGATTGTACACTGCGCTGTGAAGAGAGAGTGGGGATTGTACACTGCGCTGTGAAGAGAGAGTGGGGATTGTACACTGCGCTGTGAAGAGAGAGTGGGGATTGTACACTGCGCTGTGAAGAGAGAGTGGGGATTGTACACTACGCTGTAAAGAGAGAGTGGGGATTGTACACTACGCTGTGAAGAGAGAGTGGGGATTGTACACTGCGCTGTGAAGAGAGAGTGGGGATTGTACACTGCGCTGTGAAGAGAGAGTGGGGATTGTACACTGCGCTGTGAAGAGAGAGTGGGGATTGTACACTGCTGTGAAGAGAGAGTGGGGATTGTACACTGCGCTGTGAAGAGAGAGTGGGGATTGTACACTGCGCTGTGAAGAGAGAGTGGGGATTGTACACTACGCTGTAAAGAGACAGTGGGGATTCTACACTGCTGTAAAGAGACAGTGGGGATTGTACACTGCTGTAAAGAGACAGTGGGGATTGTACACTGCTGTAAAGAGACAGTGGGGATTGTACACTGCGCTGTGAAGCGAGTGGGGATTGTACACTACGCTGTAAAGAGAGAGTGGGGATTGTACACTACGCTGTGAAGCGAGTGGGGATTGTACATTGCACTGTGAAGAGAGAGTGGGGATTGTACACTGCTGTAAAGAGAGAGTGGGGATTGTACACTGCTGTGAAGAGAGAGTGGGTAATGCCAGAGTAACGCAGTGTGTTGATGGACTTGAAGCCACTGGTGAGGAATATTCTACACAGTAAATGGATGGAATGCATTAAAACATGGCATAGGAAAATATATATATATACTACCCGACAAAGACACATTGTGTTGAAACGCGTTTTTTTTGTTTTGAAAATATTGTCTGTTCAATAAAATAGAATTTAAATCAGAGATTGACAGAGTGTGTGACTAAGCGTATCTCTAAGTTAACATGTCGTAAATCAACAAGAAATATACGGTTTGTTCAACTGATTGTGAGCAATATTTAACTGAGAGAGTGGGGATTGTTCTTTATATATATATTATATATATATATATATATATATATATATATATATATATATATATATAATATATGTTACTATATGCTTAGCAATAGCACGGTCTGTCAATCTGTGCAGTACACACAGTTGCAGTATGGTATATCAAAGGAAGATCACTTCAATACTTAATGGACTGAAAGCAAGTAGGCTTTCTGGTAATAAGTTCATAGGTCTGAACAGCACACGACCATATTCCGGATCTCCACCCATCTAGCAAGCCTGGTATACAGTGCACTCGCTTCATATCCAACCCAGGGGACTGTATACAGTGCACTCGCTTCATATCCAACCAAGGGGACTGTATACAGTGCACTCGCTTCATATCCAACCCAGGGGACTGTATACAGTGCACTCGCTTCATATCCAACCAAGGGGACTGTATACAGGGCACTCGCTTCATATCCAACCCAGGGGACTGTATACAGTGCACTCTCTTCATATTCAACCCAGGATACCTGTATACAGTGCACTCGCTTCATATCCAACCCAGGGGACTGTATACAGTGCACTCGCTTCATATCCAACCCAGGGGACTGTATACAGTGCACTCGCTTCATATCCAACCCAGGATACCTGTATACAGTGCACTCGCTTCATATCCAACCCAGGGGACTGTATACAGTGCACTCACTTCATATCCAACCCAGGGGACTGTATACAGTGCACTCGCTTCATATCCAACCCAGGATACCTGTATACAGTGCACTCGCTTCATATCCAACCCAGGATACCTGTATACAGTGCACTCGCTTCATATCCAACCCAGGGGACTGTATACAGTGCACTCGCTTCATATCCAACCCAGGGGACTGTATACAGTGCACTCGCTTCATATCCAACCCAGGGGACTGTATACAGTGCACTCGCTTCATATCCAACCCAGGGGACTGTATACAGTGCACTCGCTTCATATCCAACCCAGGGGACTGTATACAGTGCACTCGCTTCATATCCAACCCAGGGGACTGTATACAGTGCACTCGCTTCATATCCAACCCAGGGTACTGTATACAGTGCACTCTCTTCATATCCAACCCAGGGGACTATTAGCAAGCCACCACTATGCCTCGTGCAGTCAGTCCACATTAGCAGTATTTATTATCTTCCAACTGCATGTTTTCTCAGCTGATGAAGATGAATCGTCAGTATTACTGATCAAGCTACTTAATCACATCAAGGAAGACTGAATTGCACACTTTCCTGATCAAGAATATTTCTAAATATTTCCATGGATAAATAAGCAATTTAAGTGAAACGCTATCACTGTTTGGACTTAGAAAAACATAAGTTTGCATGAATCTAGACAGATGAAGCCAAGAAGACGTGCCTGATATACAGCTCTGGAAAAAATTAAGAGACCACTGCAAAATTATCAGTTTCTCTGGTTTTACTATTTATAGGTATGTGTTTGGGTAAAATGAACACTTTTGTTTTATTCTATAAACTACTGACAACATTTCTCCCAAATTCCAAATAAAAATATTGTCATCTAGAGCATTTATTTGCAGAAAATGACAACTTGTCAAAATAACAAAAAAGATGCAGTGTTGTCAGACCTCGAATAATGCAAAGAAAATAAGTTCAGATTCGTTTTCAAACAACACAATACTAATGTTTTAACTTGGGAAGAGTTCAGAAATCAATATTTGGTGGAATAACCCTGATTTTCAAGCACAGCTTTCATGCATCTTGGCATGCTCTCCACCAGTCTTTCACATTGATGTTGGGTGACTTTATGCCACTCCTGGCGCAAAAATTCAAGCAGCTCGGCTTTGTTTGATGGCTTGTGACCATCCATCTTCCTCTTGATCACATTCCAGAGGTTTTCAGTGGGGTTCAGGTCTGGAGATTGGGCTGGCCATGACAGGGTCTTGATCTGGTGGTCCTCCATCCACACCTTGATTAACCTGGCTGTGTGGCATGGAGCATTGTCCTGCTGGAAAAACCAATCCTCAGAGTTGGGGAACATTGTCAGAGCAGAAGGAAGCAAGTTTTCTTCCAGGACAACCTTGTACTTGGCTTGATTCATGCATCCTTCACAAAGACAAATCTGCCCGATTCCAGCCTTGCTGAAGCACCCCCAGATCATCACCGATCCTCCACCGCATTTCACAGTGGGTGCGAGACACTGTAGCTTGTAGGCCTCTCCAGGTCTCTGTGGTCCAATCCTTATGGTCTTTTGCAAACCTCAGCCTGGTTCTTCTTTGCTTCTCATTGATGAAGGGCTTTTTTTTTTAGCTTTGCACGACTTCAGCCCTGCCCCTAGGAGCCTGTTTCGAACCGTCCTCGCCGTGCGTTTCACCCCAGCTGCCATTTGCCATTCTTTTTGTAGGTCATTTGATGTCATCCTACGGTTGCTGAGTGACATTCAAATGAGTTGACTCTCATCCCGGTCAATGGAGAGTCGTTTTCGCCCTCTGCCGGTCTGTAGCTTTGTTGTCCCCAATGTGTGCTGCTTGACCTTGTTCTTATGAACCGCCGTCTTTGAAATTTTAAGGATGGAAGCAACCCGACGCTCACTGTATCCCTCTGCCAGTAAAGCCAGAATTGAACCCTTCTTTTCCTCACTCAAAACTTTCCTTTTCAACTCTTTGGGCATGGTCAGTAGTTATTTTTTGATTCCAATTACTTTTGAGGTACTACTAGCACTGTTTTGCCATCCAGCTGGTCCTATTGCAAGAGGATAGTGATGACCACAGGAGTGGTTTTTATACTTTTCCTCGTTAAATAAGATTTGGTTCAGGTGATCCCCTAATCAGTACCTCATTCAGTTGAATGAGGTGTGCCTGTGTTGGAATTCAACAGACACTGGAATGGAATGGCTGCCATACATGTAGAGATGCTGATTTAAGGAAAATTTGCAGTGGTCTCTTAATTTTTTCCAGAGCTGTATTTCAAATGATTACATTCGTACACAGTAAACTGATCCATTAAGGTAAGTGTGTGCATGTTACTGTCTGAATCCATCAGGCCCCTTTGTGCATACACTCTAGCCTACATACTTTTAAACAGATACAGTGTGCAGCAGCATACATTACAGTAAACCACTCTTTTTTTGTAATTCACAAGAACATTTTAACAAGGGCAGCAGCAATCCCTGTAGTGTGTCAAATCCTGTAACCTTGCTGCTGCTGGTGACAGTGTGTTGATGTTGCACCTCAGAGGACTGTCCTGTATTACAATTTACAAGTAGTAAATAAACGTGACTGGGAATCAAAGCCCACAAGCTATCTGCCCACAAGCTATCTGCCCAAAGGCACCGTTGCTCACACGCTAGGTTTGCGTTTGAGTCCCTGTGAATCTCCAGTCCCCAGAGAGCCTATTGTAATGTTCATTTTCCCAGGCTGTCAGAAACACATCATCCATCACAGGGGGGGGTTCCACCTGAGTGCAGTGCATGTGAAGCAAGGTGCTCCTCTACAGAAGCACTGAGGGTACGCATATCTCCTTGCATTTTCATCCTTCTTGTTGTCGCCCTTTCCGTTCTGTCTGTTGCCCGTGATAAAAAATAATTTAAAAATAAATTACACAAGCTAGCAAAACGTGCCACTGTACGCTACTTCATGTGGAGTGTTTCACCTGTTTTGATTCAACTGGCTTATCCAAAGGTCCACTTGGGAAGTGTGAGGTTAATATCAGTAGGGTCTTGTGGCAAGGTGTTTTGTAGTGCACAGGTGCAGTGGTGATGCAGTGTACTGGAATGAGAGACACAAGACAGTTCACAGTGAAAAAGAAGCTCTTTATTTACTGGCAAATAATAATACGTGGCTCTACACAACGATGTGTATTGCTCAGGAAAACCCTGGGGTTCAGTCCTGAAATAATAATACACTAAACAAGTCACACGCAAACACACATTGTTACAGCTCACACATTGTAATGATAGCACACATTGTAATGACAGCACACATTGTAATGACAGCACACATTGTAATGACAGCACACATTGTAATGACAGCACACATTGTAATGATAGCACACATTGTGACAGCACACATTGTAATGAAAGCACACATTGTAATGAAAGCACACATTGTAATGATAGCACACATTGTAATGACAGTACACATTGTAATGATAGCACACATTGTAATGACAGCACACAGTGTAATGACAGCACACATTGTAATGATAGCACACATTGTAATGATAGCACACATTGTAATGACAGCACACATTGTAATGACAGCACACATTGTAATGACAGCACACATTGTAATGATAGCACACATTGTAATGACAGCACACATTGTAATGACAGCACACATTGTAATGACAGCACACATTGTAATGACAGCACACATTGTAATGACAGCACACATTGTAATGACAGCACACATTGTAATGACAGCACACATTGTAATGACAGCACACATTGTAATGACAGCACACATTGTAATGACAGCACACATTGTAATGACAGCACACATTGTAATGATAGCACACATTGTAATGACAGCACACATTGTAATGATAGCACACATTGTAATGACAGCACACATTGTAATGACAGCACACATTGTAATGACAGCACACATTGTAATGACAGCACACATTGTAATGACAGCACACATTGTAATGATAGCACACATTGTAATGACAGCACACATTGTAATGACAGCACACATTGTAATGACAGCACACATTGTAATGACAGCACACATTGTAATGACAGCACACATTGTAATGACAGCACACATTGTAATGACAGCACACATTGTAATGACAGCACACATTGTAATGACAGCACACATTGTAATGACAGCACACATTGTAATGACAGCACACATTGTAATGACAGCACACATTGTAATGACAGCACACATTGTAATGACAGCACACATTGTAATGACAGCACACATTGTAATGATAGCACACATTGTAATGACAGCACACATTGTAATGACAGCACACATTGTAATGACAGCACACATTGTAATGACAGCACACATTGTAATGACAGCACACATTGTAATGACAGCACACATTGTAATGACAGCACACATTGTAATGACAGCACACATTGTAATGACAGCACACATTGTAATGACAGCACACATTGTAATGATAGCACACATTGTAATGACAGCACACATTGTAATGACAGCACACATTGTAATGACAGCACACATTGTAATGACAGCACACATTGTAATGACAGCACACATTGTAATGACAGCACACATTGTAATGACAGCACACATTGTAATGACAGCACACATTGTAATGACAGCACACATTGTAATGACAGCACACATTGTAATGATAGCACACATTGTAATGACAGCACACATTGTAATGACAGCACACATTGTAATGACAGCACACATTGTAATGACAGCACACATTGTAATGACAGCACACATTGTAATGACAGCACACATTGTAATGACAGCACACATTGTAATGACAGCACACATTGTAATGACAGCACACATTGTAATGACAGCACACATTGTAATGATAGCACACATTGTAATGACAGCACACATTGTAATGATAGCACACATTGTAATGACAGCACACATTGTAATGATAGCACACATTGTAATGACAGCACACAGTGTAATGACAGCACACATTGTAATGATAGCACACATTGTTACAGCTCACACATGGTTATTGCTGCCTTCTGGAGGCCAACAATTGACCATTTCTACTTCCTGCTGTGAGTGACCAGTTATTTATTTATAGAGTCGTTATTTAACACATTATCCTTTTGTGCTTTGTGTTTAACAGGCAAAGCAGCTACCCCAGTATGAATCAAAGTGGCATGATGGGCTCAAACTCCCCCTATAGCCAGCCCATGAACAACAACTCGGGGGTGATGAACCCACAAGGCCCTGCCTACAACCTGGGCAGCAGCTCTGCAGGTAAGGATGAGCACACCCAGGTTTCAGAAGCGGGGGTGGGTGGGGGGGCAGTTTCTGTGTCTGGGGAATGTTCATTTCATTCAGGTTGAACTCCCTCTTCAGAGGAAGCAGGGGGGCAAACCACTGCAGCACAGCTCTAGAGTGTGATCCAGCTCTTTTCTGTGTAAATTACACACAGCTCTAGAGTGTGATCCAGCTCTTTTCTGTGTAAATTACACACAGCTCTAGAGTGTGATCCAGCTCTTTCCTGTGTAAATTACACACAGCTCTAGAGTGTGATCCAGCTCTTTCCTGTGTAAATTACACACGGCTCTAGAGTGTGATCCAGCTCTTTCCTGTGTAAATTACACACAGCTCTAGAGTGTGATCCAGCTCTTTCCTGTGTAAATTACACACAGCTCTAGAGTGTGATCCAGCTCTTTCCTGTGTAAATTACACACGGCTCTAGAGTGTGATCCAGCTCTTTCCTGTGTAAATTACACACGGCTCTAGAGTGTGATCCAGCTCTTTCCTGTGTAAATTACACACGGCTCTAGAGTGTGATCCAGCTCTTTCCTGTGTAAATTACACACGGCTCTAGAGTGTGATCCAGCTCTTTCCTGTGTAAATTACACACAGCTCTAGAGTGTGATCCAGCTCTTTCCTGTGTAAATTACACACAGCTCTAGAGTGTGATCCAGCTCTTTCCTGTGTAAATTACACACAGCTCTAGAGTGTGATCCAGCTCTTTTCTGTGTAAATTACACACAGCTCTAGAGTGTGATCCAGCTCTTTCCTGTGTAAATTACACACAGCTCTAGAGTGTGATCCAGCTCTTTCCTGTGTAAATTACACACAGCTCTAGAGTGTGATCCAGCTCTTTCCTGTGTAAATTACACACGGCTCTAGAGTGTGATCCAGCTCTTTCCTGTGTAAATTACACACGGCTCTAGAGTGTGATCCAGCTCTTTCCTGTGTAAATTACACACGGCTCTAGAGTGTGATCCAGCTCTTTCCTGTGTAAATTACACACAGCTCTAGAGTGTGATCCAGCTCTTTCCTGTGTAAATTACACACGGCTCTAGAGTGTGATCCAGCTCTTTCCTGTGTAAATTACACACGGCTCTAGAGTGTGATCCAGCTCTTTCCTGTGTAAATTACACACAGCTCTAGAGTGTGATCCAGCTCTTTCCTGTGTAAATTACACACGGCTCTAGAGTGTGATCCAGCTCTTTCCTGTGTAAATTACACACAGCTCTAGAGGGTTTGGCTCAAAGAACGAGGTTCTGCAGATACAGTAATCCGTCGTGTATCCGACTGCAATGGGACCAGAGTAAGGGCGGGTATGTAAAAAGGCAGATAAATGAATCCTGTTTTAAATACCATTAAACACAGCCATAACAATTACTGTATTCACACAATTATTGTTTTTAGATTCAGCTTTTATTAATGGGCTCCCATTTTTAGAAAGATACAGGATATTAATGCTTGTGACAGAGTAGCTGTGTGGGTGCATGCATTCGCTGCTGAGTGACAGGCAGGACAGTGAGATGGAGGTTGAGGTTGATACACCCCGCAGGTGAACACACTGAACAGCTCACGTGACACTACCAACAATGGCAGCGCACGGAGCACATACAGCACGGTGTACGAAAACTTTGATAGGATCTACAATCTCTGAACTAGTCTTCTGTGTTCATAATAAACTAATGTTGATTGATCTTGGTGGATAAACGGCTAGGGTGGATAAGTGACGCATTTCTGTATCTGTATTTAATTCCCACGCAGTGTTGCAAGAGTTTGACTTTTGAGGAAGCTAAAAATACAACGCTTCATATATTTTAGACAGCTTTTATTTGTATTTTGTATTTCTTGAACCTTGAGTCACTATAATAATAACTAAGCAGTGACAGTGTTTAGACCCAACACTGTTCAGATCAGTTGAATGTATGCCCATGAAATCACATAAAAGATGATATTTAAATTGAACAGTTCAGTATAGCAGATTAAAACCAAAACAAAAAAATCCTCCTCCTGCGCTTCAGTCCCTGCCAAGCCAAAAGCAGTTAGATCACTGGTTGTGTCTAGAGCCTTCGTTCTGGGTTTAAACATTAACAATAATAATAATATGATGAGGACAGGTGGAAGTGAAACTTTCTGCAATATACAGTATACAGCACCCTCACTGGAGAAAAGCCATATAACATGCACTAGACAGATCGAAATGTAATGAAACCGTGGTAGTGATAATTAAAAGAAAAGTTTGTCTAGGGCTGACCAACCTGCCTGCATTTGTAAACCAGTGGAGGGTTATTTTAATCAGAAAATGCCACTCTTGTTATGATGCCTCTCTGTGTGAAGCATGCTGGATTATTTTTGGCTCATTTCTGCAAGAGCAGTTATCATTTTGTATACAGGAAGTAGTGTAAAACACGATGCTTTCTGTTTTGATGGAACAGTTTCCCTCCTGTGTACCTCATTACCCACGGCAACTTCCCACAGGCTATGAAAACTGCTTATGATAATCTTAAACTGAAAACTAATTACCAGCCCTGAAGCTACTCAGTGTGATTAAAACTGCTTCCTTACTCAGAGTGTACGTTTTCAATGTCAGTCATGTTATTACACACTCATGCCATGTGATCTGGTGTGTATTATCTACTATGTTTTACATTGCTTGTGTACATCAGTCATAGCTTACCTTAAACCAAACATTCCTAAATCTGATCAATTTATCATAATTTGTGTCCTTTGTATAATTAAGATTCCTTTTAAAGCACACTAACACTACATGAAGAAAGGCCTGGCCAGTTCTTCTACACACATGCCCCTGGCACCCTTATTTAAGGATTAAAAGACCAGCGATGGTTAGATCTGTCACTGTTTACAAAAAACACATTTCCTGATATCAGCAAAACACGGAACAAAAAAGAAAAAGCTGAAGCTTCTGAATAACAGAGCGTCTCAGCTAGTGCCTTGATCAGCTGGGTTACCTCCATCAACTGCATTCTTTGAGCTGTGATGATGAATAAGTTCTGAATAACAGAGCGTCTCAGCTAGTGCCTTGATCAGCTGGGTTACCTCCATCAACTGCATTCTTTGAGCTGTGATGATGAATAAGTTCTGAATAACAGAGCGTCTCAGCTAGTGCCTTGATCAGCTGGGTTACCTCCATCAACTGCATTCTTTGAGCTGTGATGATGAATAAGTTCTGAATAACAGAGCGTCTCAGCTAGTGCCTTGATCAGCTGGGTTACCTCCATCAACTGCATTCTTTGAGCTGTGATGATGAATAAGTTCTGAATAACAGAGCGTCTCAGCTAGTGCCTTGATCAGCTGGGTTACCTCCATCAACTGCATTCTTTGAGCTGTGATGATGAATAAGTTCTGAATAACAGAGCGTCTCAGCTAGTGCCTTGATCAGCTGGGTTACCTCCATCAACTGCATTCTTTGAGCTGTGATGATGAATAAGTTCTGAATAACAGAGCGTCTCAGCTAGTGCCTTGATCAGCTGGGTTACCTCCATCAACTGCATTCTTTGAGCTGTGATGATGAATAAGTTCTGAATAACAGAGCGTCTCAGCTAGTGCCTTGATCAGCTGGGTTACCTCCATCAACTGCATTCTTTGAGCTGTGATGATGAATAAGTTCTGAATAACAGAGTGTCTCATCAGCAAGGAAAAAAGTCTCGACACACTGGAGTGCCTTGATCAGCTGGTTACCTGCTGCTGACATGCATACGGCATTCTTTGAGCGTGATGAATGATAGTTCTGATAACAATCGTCTCAGCTAGTGCCATTGATCAGGCGTGGGTTACACTCCAATCAACATGCAATGTCAGTTTGACTGTGATTAGAGATGATAATTCTGAATACCAGAGGCGTCTCCCAGCTAGTGCCTTGATCAGCTGGGTTACCTCCATCAACTGCATTCTTTGAGCTGTGATGATGAATAAGTTCTGAATAACAGAGTGTCTCAGCTAGTGCCTTGATCAGCTGGGTTACCTCCATCAACTGCATTCTTTGAGCTGTGATGATGAATAAGTTCTGAATAACAGAGCGTCTCAGCTAGTGCCTTGATCAGCTGGGTTACCTCCATCAACTGCATTCTTTGAGCTGTGATGATGAATAAGTTCTGAATAACAGAGCGTCTCAGCTAGTGCCTTGATCAGCTGGGTTACCTCCATCAACTGCATTCTTTGAGCTGTGATGATGAATAAGTTCTGAATAACAGAGTGTCTCAGCTAGTGCCTTGATCAGCTGGGTTACCTCCATCAACTGCATTCTTTGAGCTGTGATGATGAATAAGTTCTGAATAACAGAGCGTCTCAGCTAGTGCCTTGATCAGCTGGGTTACCTCCATCAACTGCATTCTTTGAGCTGTGATGATGAATAAGTTCTGAATAACAGAGCGTCTCAGCTAGTGCCTTGATCAGCTGGGTTATCTCCATCAACTGCATTCTTTGAGCTGTGATGATGAATAAGTTCTGAATAACAGAGCGTCTCAGCTAGTGCCTTGATCAGCTGGGTTACCTCCATCAACTGCATTCTTTGAGCTGTGATGATGAATAAGTTCTGAATAACAGAGTGTCTCAGCTAGTGCCTTGATCAGCTGGATTACCTCCATCAACTGCATTCTTTGAGCTGTGATGATGAATAAGTTCTGAATAACAGAGCATCTCAGCTAGTGCCTTGATCAGCTGGGTTACCTCCATCAACTGCATTCTTTGAGCTGTGATGATGAATAAGTTCTGAATAACAGAGCGTCTCAGCTAGTGCCTTGATCAGCTGGATTACCTCCATCAACTGCATTCTTTGAGCTGTGATGATGAATAAGTTCTGAATAACAGAGCGTCTCAGCTAGTGCCTTGACCAGCGGGGTTACCTTCCATTCTTGGAGTGTTTTTGAAGTTATGAATGAAGTATTATTATAGACATGTGCTGTATCAGTTGCAGTGCATGTTTATTATATGTTGCTGTTTCATTTTGTACAGTAAGCTATGCCAACTGCATACCTGTTAGACCCTCTCCAATCCAGTTACAATCTAAAGAACCAACACCTGAGTTAATTCCTGAGGTTAAGTGTGCCTGGGGCTGACAGACCGTTTGCATGTCATTACCCTTCAGCTAGTGCCTTGACCAGCGGGGTTACCTTCCATTCTTGGAGTGTTTTTGAAGTTATGAATGAAGTATTATTATAGAATGTGCTGTATCAGTTGCAGTGCATGTTTATTATATGTTGCTGTTTCATTTTGTAATTAAGCTATGCCAACTGCATACCTGTTAGACCCTCTCCAATCCAGTTACAATCTAAAGAACCAACACCTGAGTCAATTCCTGAGGTTAAGTGTGCCTGGGGCTGACAGACCGTTTGCATGTCATTACCCTTCCCTAATTAAACTCCTACAGTGTTACACAGGATGGTAAGTTTGTGAATGCTTCTGCCCGACATTACACTGGAATTAATATGATAGGCAGGTAGTGCCAGAGCACAAAGACTCATATCTGTAGCGGAAAGCGTGTTGGGCTTCATTATAAAGAGAAGAGCAGGGAAGGGGAGGGGTTTAAATCGTTCATTCCGTGATGTCATATTTATAGTAGTACAGTTAAAAAGTACAAAAACACTTTGAAACAGAGATGATGTCATCACTGAAATAAAGTAACTGACTGTCAGCTGCGTCAGGTTGTAAAACAAGTTGTTTCTGTATTAGAACAGCATAAGTACAAGTCATTTCTGGCATTGAAGTTCAGTGAACTGAAAAAAGAAATATTGGCATGGTTGCTATTGTGAAAATAATGAGACCCCCCCCCCCCCCCCCCCCCCCACAGTAACATTACAAACGTGCCCCCAGCGCTGCTTTTATACATAGCTCTAAAACTGCCAGGCAACACAAGCAGACCTCACCGTGCTTCCTGTGCCGTGCTGCTTTCTCACCATCCCCTGCTGCACAAACCCAGGACCAGGCTCCAGATATTAGCCCATTAGCTCTGTGTGGCGTGCCAGTGAATTCACTGGAGTCCCTCACAATGCTGGAATTAAAACTGACCACTTTGTAAAACATGCTAATGCACAGATGTGGGCAATAAGCTTTGTATTGTGGGCAATCTGTGGAGCTGTGGGATTGCGTTACTGCATACACACTGCCCTCATTGTAGACTGGCAGAGCCGTGTAACTGAAATGAGTCGAGGTTGGGCTGTGGCCGGGAATGATTGTGTTCCTTTCAAAGGTCCTATCTAAAGCAATCATTCTGTGGCTTGGGTATACACAAAGTGATGTGGCCAGTGTTGTTTGTATATTGTACTGCAATGCTGCTTTACATCGGGATGCAAGTAATTTTACAAACAATCACATTACAGTAAATACATTTTAAAGTTTCAGTCGGTTCTGAAGGACAGTGCAACCTCATTGTCTTGAAACAGTGTTTTCATCATTTGCAATGACACTTATGATAGTGAATTAGATTAATTATCCAAAAACAAAGTCGTGTTTAATGGCTGTTGAACATAACATTTGTAATTAACACACTTGCAAATTACAGTCTATGACAGTCTACATATGCATTAATGAAACATGTTTAGAAATCCATTCACACATGAAAAAGGTGATATAATAATTTGGATTGTATACGAGTGGTTTGTGAACAGAGAAAATAAGCAGCCGTTAAAGCAGACTTTGTGAGGTGAGAGACGAAGCTGATTCCCTTCAAATTCAGTGCGGTGCAGATCTGAATACAAACCCTAAACCCTGACAATTCAGTACAGTTCAGATCTGAATACAACCCCTAAACCCTGACAATTCAGTACAGTGCAGATCTGAATACAAACCCTAAACCCTGACAATTCAGTACAGTGCAGATCTGACTACAAACACAAACCCTGACAATTCAGTACACTGCAGATCTGAATACAAACCCTAAACCCTGACAATTCAGTACAGTGCAGATCTGAGTACAAACACAAACCCTGACAATTCAGTACAGTGCAGATCTGAATACAAACCCTAAACCCTGACAATTCAGTACAGTGCAGATCTGAGTACAAACACAAACCATGACAATTCAGTGTGGTGCAGATCTGAGTACAAACACAAATCCTGACAATTCAGTGAATGGTGCAGATCTGAGTACAAACACAAACCCTGACAATTCAGTACAGTGCAGATCTGAATACAAACACAAACCCTGACAATTCAGTACAGTGCAGATCTGAGTACAAACACAAACCCTGACAATTCAGTACAGTGCAGATCTGAGTACAAACACAAACCCTGACAATTCAGTACAGTGCTGATCTGAGTACAAACACAAACCATGACAATTCAGTGTGGTGCAGATCTGAGTACAAACACAAACCCTGACAATTCAGTACAGTGCAGATCTGAGTACAAACACAAACCCTGACAATTCAGTGTGGTGCAGATCTGAGTACAAACACAAACCCTGACAATTCAGTACAGTGCAGATCTGAGTACAAACACAAACCCTGACAATTCAGTACAGTGCAGATCTGAGTACAAACACAAACCCTGACAATTCAGTACAGTGCAGATCTGAGTACAAACACAAACCCTGACAATTCAGTACAGTGCAGATCTGAGTACAAACACAAACCCTGACAATTCAGTACAGTGCAGATCTGAGTACAAACACAAACCCTGACAATTCAGTACAGTGCAGATCTGAGTACAAACACAAACCCTGACAATTCAGTGTGGTGCAGATCTGAGTACAAACACAAACCCTGACAATTCAGTACAGTGCTGATCTGAGTACAAACACAAACCCTGACAATTCAGTACAGTGCTGATCTGAGTACAAACAGAAACCCTGACAATTCAGTATAGTGCTGATCTGAGTACAAACACAAACCCTGACAATTCAGTGTGGTGCAGATCTGAGTACAAACACAAATCCTGACAATTCAGTGCAGTGCAGATCTGAGTACAAACACAAACCCTGACAATTCAGTACAGTGCAGATCTGAGTAAAAACATAAGAAAGTTTACAAACGAGAGGAGGCCATTCGGCCCATCTTGCTCATTTGGTTGTTAGTAGCTTATTGATCCCAGAATCTCATCAAGCAGCTTCTTGAAGGATCCTAGGGTGTCTGCTTCAACAACATTACTGGGGAGTTGGTTCCAGATACTCACAATTCTCTGTGTAAAAAAGTGCCTCCTATTTTCTGTTCTGAATGCACCTTTGTCTAAACTCCATTTGTGGCCCCTGGTCCTTGTTTCTTTTTTCAGGTCAAAAAAGTCCCTTGGATCGACATTGTCAATACCTTTTAGAATTTTGAATGCTTGAATTAGGTTGTCGTGTAGTCTTCTTTGTTCAAGACTGAATAAATTCAATTATTTTAGCCTGTCTGCATATGACATGCCTTTTAAACCTGGAATAATTCTGGCCACTCTTCTTTGCACTGTTTCTAGACCAGCAATATCCTTTTTGTAGTGAGATGACCATAACTGAACACAAAATGACGAGGTCTTACTAATGCATTGTACAGTTTTAACATTACTTCCCTTGATATAAATTCAACACTTTTCACAATATATCTGAGCATCTTGTTGGCCTTTTTTATAGCTTCCCCTCGTTGTCTAGATGAAGACATTTCTGAGTCAATAAAAGCTCCTAGGTCTTTTTCATAGATTCCTTCTTCAATTTCAGTATTTCCCATATGATATTTATAATGCACATTTATATTTCCTGCGTGCAGTACCTTACACTTTTCTCTATTAAACACAAACACAAACCCTGACAATTCAGTGTGGTGCAGATCTTAGTACAAACACAAACCCTGACAATTCAGTGTGGTGCAGATCTTAGTACAAACACAAACCCTGACAATTCAGTGCGGTGCAGATCTGAGTGCAAACACAAAACCTGACAATTCAGTACAGTGCAGATCAAGTGCAGTACAGACACAGACATATGTTCTACTTATAAAATACGTAAAAACTGCTCTAGTAAATGACTCATAATGTGTGTTATGCAATCAGATTCACTGCTGGGTATTCAAGCAGTTCTTGAAGTATGTTTATTACCTGGAATATACTGACTGAGGTGACACATTGGCAGTGTAACCTGGGTGGGACTGTGCCTCAGAAAGAGAACTTGTTGAATCCAAAGAAATACGTGAATCAACCCAGCTCCAGCCACAGCACCCAGCCCGCAGCCCAGCACCCAACTCTGTACGCAGCCCAGCCCACAGCCCAGCAGCCACCCCAGCCCGCAGCCCAGCACCCAGCCCAACACCCACCCCACCCCCAGCCCAGCCCACAGGCCAGCCCAGCCTACAGCCCAGCCCGCAGCCCAGCCCCCAGGCCAGCCCGCAGCCCAGTCCAGCACACAACCCAGCCCGCAGCCCAGCCCAGCCCACAACCCAGCACCCAGCCCAGCCCAGCCCACAACCCAGCACCCAGCCCAGCCCGCAGCCCAGCAACCAGCCCAACCCAGCACCCAGCCCAGCCCAGCACATAGCCCAGCCCCCAGCCCAGCCTGCAGCCCAGCCCATGACACAACCCAGCCCGCAGTCCAGCCCGCAGCCCAGCACCCAGCCGAGCCCAGCAACCAGCCCAACCCAGGACCCCACCCAGCCCAGCACCCAGCTCAGCTCGCAGCCCAGCTAGTTCACTAGGGCCTTTATGTAATTAAAACCAATGATTGTCTTAGACAGGGTTGCACAGTGGGTTACTGGGATTCAGAATTAGGCACTCTTGTGAAACAGTTATTGGGTCGAGCCCTTTTACCCTGTGCTGGCTCCTGATCCATCCCGTTTCTCTTTTCTTTACCCCTTGTGTTTGGTCAGGTCTCATGGGTCTGGCAGGGGACATGATGAATGCTGCTGACCCAAAGCTGCCGCTGAAACCAGAGAGTAAAGAGGACAGTATCCCTCCACTGGAGACCAAGGTATCCTCCCTTCAGCATGTGGACAGCATCCCTCCACTGGAGACCAAGACCAAGGTATCCTCCCTTCAGCATGTGGACAGCATCCCTCCACTGGAGACCAAGACCAAGGTTTCCTCTCTTCAGCACGTGGACAGCATCCCTCCACTGGAGACCAAGACCAAGGTATCTTCCCTTCAGCATGTGGACAGCATCCCTCCACTGGAGACCAAGACCAAGGTATCCTCTCTTCAGCATGTGGACAGCATCCCTCCACTGGAGACCAAGACCAAGGTATCCTCTCTTCAGCATGTGGACAGCATCCCTCCACTGGAAACCAAGACCAAGGTATCCTCCCTTCAGCATGTGGACAGCATCCCTCCACTGGAGACCAAGACCAAGGTATCCTCCCTTCAGCATGTGGACAGCATCCCTCCACTGGAGACCAAGACCAAGGTATCCTCCCTTCAGCATGTGGACAGCATCCCTCCACTGGAGACCAAGACCAAGGTATCCTCCCTTCAGCATGTGGACAGCATCCCTCCACTGGAGATCAAGACCAAGGTATCCTCCCTTCAGCATGTGGACAGCATCCCTCCACTGGAAACCAAGACCAAGTTATCCTCTCTTCAGCATGTGGACAGCATCCCTCCACTGGAGACCAAGACCAAGTTATCCTCTCTTCAGCATGTGGACAGCATCCCTCCACTGGAGACCAAGACCAAGGTATCCTCCCTTCAGCATGTGGATAGCATCCCTCCACTGGAGATCAAGACCAAGGTATCCTCCCTTCAGCATGTGGACAGCATCCCTCCACTGGAGATCAAGACCAAGGTATCCTCCCTTCAGCATGTGGACAGCATCCCTCTTCACAGTTTCTTAACGTTTTGGTTTGCTTTTTGTTTTTAGTTGTGTTTGCCTTGCATGCATTTCTTCCATTCTCGTCTGCATGTGGATCTGAACGTTACTAGTTCTTACACCATTTATTTGGCTTTATTTCTAACGTACCCCAGAGGGATATTGAATGGGAATTGGAGGCTTGTGCCCGCATGAAAAGTACAGCAGGCCTTTTTTGTGTTTTTTGTGTTTTCTTTGCTTTCAGTAATGGCTTCCAGCAGCAGCAGCCACAGAGGCCTTCGTAATGTTCTGCTTTCTTGCCTTGCTCAGCAGGGCACAGCTTTCTATGGAGAGCGGGCATGCCAACCGTTTAGCATTTCACTTGCGCTTCAGAATAAGCATGGTGGCTTATTGACTTCAGCTGAGCACATACACAGCTCTCCACTGACTCATTGATTCATTTGTACTTATTCTATCAGTGTTGTTGTATTGAGTTAATACAGTGAAACCTGCTTGAAAGACCATGACTGTCCAATGGGGATGTCCACAGGCACCCCTGCTCTTCAGCACAGTAGACGTGACGAGGAGCTTAGTTGTTAAGCATGGTCCACGAGTACCTGTAACATATTGGAGATTAATTACCTTAAAAACTGTTGTAGAAGTCCATTTTCTAGGCATTTTTGCAGGGCCCTGAAAAGAGGGAGCAACTAATACAGCGGTGCGATGTATGCGCCAGCGTGTCTAATATTAAACTACTGTACCAGCGCCACGATGGGATTGCTACAGCCATGGCTATGGCTCACACAAACTGAACTGTCAACAACCCCATTTATTTTTTCAAGATCTTTGGTGTTCAGGTCATGTTGCTAGATAGAAACACAAAACCAGTGTTCTAAATAAGTTTTAATTTCTTGCTCTCATTCCCCTCAGTCATTTTGAATGTTAAACGCAAGCTTTCTTGACTGACCTGCTCTCGAAAACGTCACAGCTGTACTGCTTCACTGTTAACACAATAGCTGTCAGTCTTTGTGAATTCCTTATTCCCACCCTCCAGAGTCATTGATTTGTCAACGTTCAGACTGAACCCGCCCCTGAGATCCGTAGCAGACTTATCAAGTCTGCCGTTCATTGTAACTGCAATGCTGTAATAGTGCAGGTGACTTTGAGACTGGATAAGGTAGGACAGTAAAATGCTACTCCACAGGTTTGAAATTGCACGTTGTTGAATTTGCCGAAATACATGTTGATCACAATGCTGAAAAAACAGCACGCGACTGGAGACGAAACACAGACAAACTTAACAGGGCAAAAGAAAAACTAGCTGATAGAGGAGGATAGTGGTACACTTGTAAAGTTTGTATATGGTTACTGATTAACATCAATGGAAACAGCTTTAACAGTTGGAAATTGAATGCAGTTGTACAGCACAGTATGCAACACTAAAATGTTTTGTTTACTGGTTATTAAATGGTGCACGATTTAGTTTATTGTTTTTGTTTTTTTGCTTGTTTTAATTGATGCAGGCAGTACTATTTAATACTATCTAAACTTGAATTAATCTAACAAATTTGTTAAAGTCACTGCACCTGGAACTATTGTATAAGTAAGGTTTTGTAAAAAAATATTCAGTAAAGCAAAGAAGATCTGTTCTTGAACTAAACTGGGCCCTTGATAAGCTAAAATAAAATAGGTTAATACAAATGTGATGTGGGATTTAGAAATTGATTATACACTCTGTTAATTATTAGTTTTTACATTTTATAAATTTTGAAAAACTGAATAGTTTCTACTAGTTTAACTAAAAACAACACTGTAGAATTATTAATGGAATAAAATCTTGCAGACGGGTTCTTTCGAAAGTAAACGTGTGTCTTTGTTTATTGTTGTTGAGCATGTAGGGAAAAAATCAATTAAAATGTATCTTAAACACACAAAAAAAGGAGTTTTCCTAAAATTGAAGTGTCAAAAAGGGGGGAGCAATAAATAAAACGATTTTTATGGTTCATATCAGAGCTTTGCAGTAAGCAGTGCTGTAGCTGCACGTTATTTAAAGTCTCAGGGAATGTCTACAAGGGTTGTTGTACAGTGCATGGCACTGCAGAAAGCCCTGGTTGAAGAGAAACACTGCACTATGAGGGCAACTTGGGGCCCAGGGTTGATTGTGAGTAGAGTAGGACATGATTTGGTGTCTATTGTATAAAGGGCTACGTTGGTATTTATGTACACCTGCCCAAAATCACATGTCTGACACAACCACTGTTTCTATTCAACTATGGGGCCGATGCAACCATTTTAAATTGGTCTGTTACGGTTTTAAGTTTGCAGCCTGTGTATGGGACAAATAAGATATAGTTGATCATTCCCACGACAACCAGTATAATTTATGTATATATCCCAACAACAAATATGTCTGACGGGTATAAGAACTTGTCGGGATATATCTATATACCTGGGCCTTATATATATATCACTTATTAGGTTAAATACATATGTATAATATCACACATACACAGGGTTCAGATTCAACTATGCCACACACCAACAGTCAAATGTAAGTGTGTGTGTGTCAGTGTGTATGTGTTAGATGTATACAATCTTTTTTATTAAATATGTGCCCTTGGTTTTGTTGTATTCTCTTATCACAGGATAGCCCCAGCTCTCAGGGTATTTCTCAGCCCCCTACCCCAGGCAGCCTGCCAGTCCCTTCCCCCCTGTCCCCCTGCACCGCTAGCATCTCCTCATTTCATGGAGATGAAAGTGATTGCATTAGCAGCCCGGGCTGGCCAAAGACTCCAGCAAGCCCTGTAAGTGGGTTCTTTTGTTTATTTTTACTGTATTGCATATTATTGCTTGCATATTCATTATTATTATGCATGCGCAGATGAATAAAACAACAGAAGCACTGTCAGTATTGTACACGCTGTGCAGTCAGGCTGTCAGTATTGTACACGCTGCGCAGTTCAGTCAGGCTGTCAGTATTGTACACGCTGTGCAGTTCAGTCAGGCTGTCAGTATTGTACACGCTGTGCAGTCAGGCTGTCAGTATTGTACACGCTGCGCAGTTCAGTCAGGCTGTCAGTATTGTACACGCTGCGCAGTTCAGTCAGGCTGTCAGTATTGTACACGCTGCGCAGTTCAGTCAGGCTGTCAGTATTGTACACGCTGCGCAGTTCAGTCAGGCTGTCAGTATTGTACACGCTGCGCAGTCAGGCTGTCAGTATTGTACACGCTGCGCAGTTCAGTCAGGCTGTCAGTATTGTACACGCTGCGCAGTTCAGTCAGGCTGTCAGTATTGTACACGCTGCGCAGTTCAGTCAGGCTGTCAGTATTGTACACGCTGTGCAGTCAGGCTGTCAGTATTGTACACGCTGCGCAGTTCAGTCAGGCTGTCAGTATTGTACACGCTGCGCAGTTCAGTCAGGCTGTCAGTATTGTACACGCTGCGCAGTCAGGCTGTCAGTATTGTACACGCTGCGCAGTTCAGTCAGGCTGTCAGTATTGTACACGCTGCGCAGTCAGGCTGTCAGTATTGTACACGCTGCGCAGTTCAGTCAGGCTGTCAGTATTGTACACGCTGCGCAGTTCAGTCAGGCTGTCAGTATTGTACACGCTGCGCAGTCAGGCTGTCAGTATTGTACACGCTGCGCAGTTCAGTCAAGGTGTCTGTATTGTACACGCTGCGCAGTTCAGTCAGGCTGTCAGTATTGTACACGCTGCGCAGTTCAGTCAGGCTGTCAGTATTGTACACGCTGTGCAGTCAGGCTGTCAGTATTGTACACGCTGCGCAGTTCAGTCAGGCTGTCAGTATTGTACACGCTGCGCAGTTCAGTCAGGCTGTCAGTATTGTACACGCTGCGCAGTTCAGTCAGGCTGTCAGTATTGTACACGCTGCGCAGTCAGGCTGTCAGTATTGTACACGCTGCGCAGTTCAGTCAGGCTGTCAGTATTGTACACGCTGCGCAGTTCAGTCAGGCTGTCAGTATTGTACACGCTGCGCAGTTCAGTCAGGCTGTCAGTATTGTACACGCTGCGCAGTCAGTCAGGCTGTCAGTATTGTACACGCTGCGCAGTTCAGTCAGGCTGTCAGTATTGTACACGCTGCGCAGTTCAGTCAGGCTGTCAGTATTGTACACGCTGCGCAGTTCAGTCAGGCTGTCAGTATTGTACACGCTGCGCAGTTCAGTCAGGCTGTCAGTATTGTACACGCTGCGCAGTTCAGTCAGGCTGTCAGTATTGTACACGCTGTGCAGTCAGTCAGGCTGTCAGTATTGTACACGCTGTGCAGTCAGGCTGTCAGTATTGTACACGCTGCGCAGTTCAGTCAGGCTGTCAGTATTGTACACGCTGTGCAGTTCTCTGGGTCCAGTTCTCATTCATTAGATCGTTTTGCTGCTGGCTAGCAAACAAGTTAATGGGTATGGACATTAAAACATGACATTGAAGGGTTTTCTTTTAATTATTATTTTCTAGAATACAAACCATCCACTACCGCTGCTCCTAAATCATTCTCCCCAATATAGATTTGAATATTCACTGGGAACTTTTATCTCGCTTTATTTAAAGTGTCAAATATTGTGAGAGGAATAAAACTATTATTATTATAAGTACAGAAGTAGAAAGGATTGCTCTGCCTTGCTTCAGCTAAGTACTTCAACCTGTACTAAAATAAAATTTCTAAACAGGGCTCAAAAACTACAGGGAAATAACTAATCACGATGTAAAATAAAATGGCCATACAAAGCAAATGGTGTTTTAGTTATTAAACCTCATTACCTCAGATACGTTAGGAAGTGAAGAGGTACAGTAGAGGATACATGTCGAAAGTGTTTACTCTCACACACATGCACAGCACTGAAATGAAAAGTGCTTCATTAACCTTGACTTCTAGTTTCATTTATTTCTGACGCCTCCAGTGTGTCTCGCTGTGTCTGGAAACGTCTGTTCCTGATGCAGTGTGAAGGGGTCCCTTTAAAGCCAATGTAATTAATGCCTAAGGCTATTAATCTGAACAACGCCCCCTGCTGTAGATTCAGAAGCATTACAGATTGACATCATAGTGGTGCTGCTTGGTTAAAGGAAGTAATATTGCTGTTGGAGGTTAAAAGTTTTAACCACAAATAACAGAAAGAAATATAACAGATGGGCACATCCTACGTCTGGAATTCAGTTTCCTTTCCTCTTCAGTCATTACAGACCAGCGTGGTACAGTACGTGTAACTCTACTCTGATTACACACCAGCGTGGTACAGTATGTGTAACTCTGCTCTGATTACACACCAGCATGGTACAGTATGTGTAGCTCTACTCTGATTACACACCAGCGTGGTACAGTATGTGTAACTCGCTCTGATTACACACCAGCGTGGTACAGTATGTGTAACTCTACTCTGATTACACACCAGCGTGGTACAGTATGTGTAACTCTACTCTGATTACACACCAGCGTGGTACAGTATGTGTAACTCTACTCTGATTACACACCAGCGTGGTACAGTATGTGTAACTCGCTCTGATTACACACCAGCATGGTACAGTATGTGTAACTCGCTCTGATTACAGACCAGCGTGGTACAGTATGTGTAACTCGCTCTGATTACAGACCAGCGTGGTACAGTATGTGTAACTCTACTCTGATTACAGACCAGCGTGGTACTCTATGTGGTAACTCTACTCTGATTACACACCAGCATGGTACAGTATGTATAACTCACTCTGATTACAGACCAGCGTGGTACAGTATGTGTAACTCGCTCTGATTACAGACCAGCGTGGTACAGTATGTGTAACTCACTCTGATTACAGACCAGCGTGGTACAGTATGTGTAACTCGCTCTGATTACAGACCAGCGTGGTACAGTATGTGTAACTCTACTCTGATTACAGACCAGCGTGGTACAGTATGTGTAACTCACTCTGATTACAGACCAGCGTGGTACAGTATGTGTAACTCTACTCTGATTACAGACCAGAGTGGTACAGTATGTGTAACTCGCTCTGATTACACACCAGCGTTGTACAGTATGTGTAACTCTACTCTGATTACAGACCAGCGTGGTACAGTATGTGTAACTCTACACTGATTACAGACCAGCGTGGTACAGTATGTGTAACTCTACTCTGATTACAGACCAGCGTGGTACAGTATGTGTAACTCTACTCTCATTACACACCAGCGTGGTACAGTATGTGTAACTCTGCTCTGATTACAGACCAGAGTGGTGATCTCTGATCCCTCTGAAACTGTACACTTATTGAAACACAGCTGCCAGAACAGCCATCTCTAAACCAGCTCCCTTCAGATAGGCAGCTTTAGGAGTATTTTCAAAAGCTACCCCACAATGTAAGCAGTGATGGCAGTGGAGAATAATACACAACACACATGGTATTAAACAGGTCAAGAGATACTGCATTAGTACTCTTTTAAGGTATTGTGCAGCTGCTCATCAGCCACAGCTTTAAACATTCAACCATAAAGTGTGAATACAGCTAAAGAACACAACCGAGAACAGCACAGTAAACCAATCTCTTTCATTTAGCAAAGCATGCTTTCCAGACTCGAATTAATGAGGTCACCTTAACAGCTTTACCTACTTTGACAATCTTCAGAACAGTGGATTTCACCTGCATAATACTGAAGCTGTGTATGAATTGGCTTTGAAAATAGAGGTTAAATTGCCTTGCTGATTAACAGTGTGAAGATTTCAGCATTGATTCTTTTTGAGGCTGTTTATATTTTCAACAGGAGTGTATCAAGGGTTATTATACAGAGGATTATACTGAGACGTGGCTGCCATTGAATCCAGCAAGCACCTGCAGTGCTTAGATCTTTCAGTGTATTGTTTGTTCTGTTTTGTAAAGTTACTTGGATTAGAGACCCTGAGAAGGTGTCTCTACTGTTGTCATTTCTAATGTGTGCAGACTGACTCTTTTCAGCTGAATGCAATTCCAGGCGCTAGACTTGGATTGCTCGTCTAGAGAAGTGCTTTAATAAGAGCCCTGTTTTATATTATTTTAAAAGAACTGCACTCGGGGTAAAGAATGTAAAGAGCTAGCAACATTCATTTCTACGCGCTGTAGTAAAGAGCTAACAGCCTTCATTTCTACACACCAGTAAAGAGCTAGCAGCATTCATTTCTACACGTATAGTAAAGAGCTAGAAGTCTTCATTTCTACACACTGTAGTAAAGAGCTAGCAGCATTCATTTCTACACACTGTAGTAAAGAGCTAACAGCCTTCATTTCTACACACCAGTAAAGAGCTAGCAACATTCATTTCTACACACTGTAGTAAAGAGCTAACAGCCTTCATTTCTACACACTGTAGTAAAGAGTCTTCATTTCTACACACTGTAGTAAAGAGCTAGCAGTCTTCATTTCTACACACTGTAGTAAAGAGCTAACTGTCTTCATTTCTACACACTATAGTAAAGAGCTAGCAGTCTTCATTTCTACACACTATAGTAAAGAGCTAGCAGCCTTTATTTCTACATGTTGTGTAGTACTGTCAGTATATAACTAGAGCAATGCATGCACAGCTTGTTGTAACTCTGCACCCACACTGTCTGCCTTAGAAGTCCATCTCTTCCACCACCACTAACGAGAAGATCAGCAAGCTGTATGAGATGGGTAGCGAGCCCGAGCGCGGGGTGTGGGTGGAGCGCTACCTGGGTTTCATGGAGGAGAGGGGCTCGGCTGTCCTTAACCTGCCAGCTGTGGGGAAGAAGCCCCTGGACCTCTGCCGACTCTACATGGCGGTTAAGGAAATCGGTGGCCTGGCTCAGGTGAGTGTTGGCTAATTTAGCGTGGTCATGTGACTGTCAGTAATAGGTACAGTGAACAACAGGCTCTGTCATATGACTCTGTCAGTAATAGGTACAGTGAACAGCAGGCTTTGTCGTGTGACTGTCAGTAATAGGTACAGTGAACAGCAGGCTTTGTCATGTGACTGTCAGTAATAGGTACAGTGAACAGCAGGCTCTGTCATGTGACTGTCAGTAATAGGTACAGTGAACAGCAGGCTTTGTCATGTGACTGTCAGTAATAGGTACAGTGAACAGCAGGCTCTGTCATGTGACTGTCAGTAATAGGTACAGTGAACAGCAGGCTCTGTCATGTGACTCTGTCAGTAATAGGTACAGTGAACAGCAGGCTTTGTCATGTCTGTCAGTAATAGGTACAGTGAACAGCAGGCTTTGTCATGTGTCAGTAATAGGTACAGTGAACAGCAGGCTCTGTCATGTGACTGTCAGTAATAGGTACAGTGAACAGCAGGCTCTGTCATGTGACTGTCAGTAATAGGTACAGTGAACAGCAGGCTCTGTCATGTGACTCTGTCAGTAATAGGTACAGTGAACAGCAGGCTTTGTCATGTGACTCAGTAATAGGTACAGTGAACAGCAGGCTCTGTCATGTGACTCTGTCAGTAATAGGTACAGTGAACAGCAGGCTTTGTCATGTGACTCTGTCAGTAATAGGTACAGTGAACAGCAGGCTTTGTCATGTGACTCTGTCAGTAATAGGTACAGTGAACAGCAGGCTTTGTCATGTGACTGTCAGTAATAGGTACAGTGAACAGCAGGCTTTGTCATGTGACTGTCAGTAATAGGTACAGTGAACAGCAGGCTTTGTCATGTGAGGCTTTGTCATGTGACTGTCAGTAATAGGTACAGTGAACAGCAGGCTCTGTCATGTGACTGTCAGTAATAGGTACAGTGAACAGCAGGCTCTGTCACGTGACTGTCAGTAATAGGTACAGTGAGGCTCTGTCACGTGACTGTCAGTAATAGGTACAGTGAACAGCAGGCTCTGTCACGTGACTCTGTCAGTAATAGGTACAGTGAACAGCAGGCTTTGTCATGTGACTCTGTCAGTAATAGGTACAGTGAACAGCAGGCTTTGTCATGTGACTCTGTCAGTAATAGGTACAGTGAACAGCAGGCTTTGTCATGTGACTCTGTCAGTAATAGGTACAGTGAACAGCAGGCTTTGTCATGTGACTCTGTCAGTAATAGGTACAGTGAACAGCAGGCTTTGTCATGTGACTGTCAGTAATAGGTACAGTGAACAGCAGGCTTTGTCATGTGACTCTGTCAGTAATAGGTACAGTGAACAGCAGGCTTTGTCATGTGACTCTGTCAGTAATAGGTACAGTGAACAGCAGGCTTTGTCATGTGACTCTGTCAGTAATAGGTACAGTGAACAGCAGGCTTTGTCATGTGACTCTGTCAGTAATAGGTGAACAGCAGACAGTGAACAGCAGGTTTTGTCATGTGACTCTGTCAGTAATAGGTACAGTGAGCAGCAGGCTTTGTTATGTGACTCTGTCAGTAATAGGTACAATGAACAGCAGGCGTTATCATGTGACTGTCAGTAATAGGTACAGTGAGCAGCAGGCTTTGTTATGTGACTCTGTCAGTAATAGGTACAGTGAACAGCAGGCTTTGTCATGTGACTGTCAGTAATAGGTATAGTGAACAGCAGGCTTTGTCATGTGACTCTGTCAGTTGCAATGGTAGCCTCTGTACTTATTGATCCCGGACCCCATGGTTGGGAAGAAACTCAAGGTCTTTGTTTCCATTGGCTGTAAAGAACAAACAAGTACCAAGAAGCCCCTTATCAGTGAGTGGAAGATCTCCAGAGAGCGGACTGCTGGTTACAATGTGCCCACAGCATATAGAGCATCCTTACTTTAGAACTGAAATAAACTAAACATGTTTCTTTTAACCCTTTCATGCTCATTTATTAGTAAAACCTTTGCAGAAAGTAGTGTAGCCATGAGTGTGTAGCGCTGCCATGAGGAAACAAAGTCCTGCATCAGTGATTCATTGCTTGGCTTGATTTCATACAAGGTTAATAAAAGTAAGAAATGGCGAGAGCTGTCCAGCATCCTCCACATGGGCACCTCGAGCAGCGCGGCCAGCTCCCTGAAGAAGCACTACATCCAGTACCTGTTTGCCTTTGAGTGTAAAGTGGAACGCGGAGAGGAGCCGCCACCTGGAAGCTTCTCTGTGGGACACAATAAGAAGCAAGCCAGGATCCAGCCACCATCTCCTGGTAGGCAGTGGTATTGCAGTGGTGTGATTGCAGTGCTCCCTGCTGGTGGCAGCCTGTGTGTGTGTATGTGTATGTGTGTGTTGTGTATTTGTTGAATGTAGAAATTAAAAGTGTTCCACCTCACCAGAAGGTTAAGTATCTGAACTACTTCTGATGTAAGCTCTTTGGAAAGGCTGCCACTATATTCATGGAGTTACTATTCAAAGAATTCATAGGATACTATTCAAACACAATTCACAACTATTTGGCAAGTTAAAAATGTGCCGGCTGTAAGTATGGTGGCAAAAGTAAAGCTCTCTTTGAGGTGTTATTGTTAACTTTTTAAATGTATATATATATAAATCATTACCCATTCTAACCCAATTAAAGGGCCGGACCCATTGATCCTCCAACACATCTTATTTTCATGTTGTATTGTGCACATTATACGGCAAAAATCTTCAATGAAACAAACATTTTTAACAACGCATTTTCATTTCATATGTATATTTAGAAGAAAACAAGTTCCTAACAGAAGGTATGAAGCTTTTTTCCACCTAGATAATAATAATAATAATAATAATAATAATAATAATAATAATAATAATAATAATAATAATAATAATTTCCATTACATGAGAGTAGGTGTTAAAATTTCATGCTGAAATTGGACTCGCCAAGGTAAGCACCAACTAAGACATAACTTCTTTTACTGTAAACTAATGTGATCCGTCTCCGTTTCCTTCCATCTGATGATGTAGATATCCTTCTGCCTGGTGTTGATGGCTGAAGTGTAATGCTGGCTCCAGGGATCAGCTTATTTTGCCTCCCCAGCGCATCAGCACACACAACGGCTGTGATGCTGGCTCCGGGGATCAACCACAGTTGACATCAGCATGACAGTCGTCACTTTCCTTTACATCAACGTTGCTTTCTTTCTACTGACCTTGAGGTCCCCAAACAAAATCTTTTTGTGTAAACTAGAGCCAGTTGCTGCTCCTCTCTGCTGCTTCACTATGTGTCGCAACTCTTGAATCCGATGTCTCTGAGAAACCGGGCAGTGGAGTGTGTCACAAATCCTTGACAACCCACCTCTACTGGGTAAACCTGGACGCTCCATCCTCGCTGTTCCGCTTCAGAAGCTAGTTGAGCGTACCGAAGTTTCTTCCTCTCATACGCCTCATCCACAGCATGCTCCCATAGCACTATTAACTTTAGCAGGTGAAAAAGACGTGCTGATCCAGACCACAAGATAATATGATGTCGAAGGTTAGTGGTGGCAATCTCAGGTGGGAAAATAAGCCATTGTCCAACATCTGCCAGCATTTTCCAGTCTCTAGCAGCTTCCAGTTGTCCTAGACAAGTTTTGGTTTTAATACCTTTTCTTGGAGGTTGCTCCCCTGGATGGAGGAATGTTGTTCTTCGTGTGTCATATATTGCTGGCATTGGTGGCAACCTGTTGGTCATGCTGCGCATGTCTTCCAATGCTAAGGCCAAACATCACAGCACCTGGTCATGACACAAGTGAAATGCCCTTGGCTAAGACCCACCTTACATCCTGTCAAAATGTGTCTTAATGAAGCTGGCTATGAACACAAAGGACACCTCTGATCATCTCCTACTCATAGATTAAGGTTCTGTGATGATGGCAGAACATCATATGTTGATCTGATAAGGAAACTGATCTTGTTCTGGTCCATTGTCCATAGGTCTCGCCAGCCAATCTTGCATTGTTCCACACTCTCCCATCTTGTCCATTCTTCCTTCCTTGTCTGGGAAACTGCCTTTACACACTTCACCCTCTCCTCCTGCTTTTGCACCTTATTGACTGCCAACTTCCTCCGTTGAGCAGTGGCTGCTTTGTGTCATATAGGAGGAGCTGAACTGAGACCAAGGCCTCCTCTTCCATGCTGTACTTGCCCCATGATGTCATTGATATGAAGGGCAGCCTTTGCAGCTTCATTTGCTGCCCACTTTCTTCCAGTTTTCAATACAGGTGCTACCTCCCTCACACATTCATCGTGTGACTCTACCAATGTAATTTCCAGTCAAACCTTGGCACACTTAAACTCCTTGGTTAGAGCTGAGCCTGGTAACTACAATATCCCTTTACCATACAGTCCCACTCTGCTGAGGCAGCTTGGAACTCCTAACCATTTCCTGTCGTATGCAGTGAAGGAAACCTCATACACAGTGAGTGGCCCCAGAAGTCTTGGCTGTAGACCAAACTGAAAGCACCAGAGTTTGCCTGGTAAAGCGCTGCTGTCTGTGCTCTTGAACCCTTGCACTGCTTGTTTTCTCTCAATAATAATAATAATAATAATAATAATAATAATAATAATAATAATAATAATAATAATAATAATTAATAATAATAAATCTGCCGTGGACAGCTTGAGTGATGTTGTAGCAACTTCAATTAAATTAAACTTTATCAGCAACAAATAAACAATCTGCAAGGTTAGTGGAGTAGTTGTATTCCTCATGGAACTCTGTGGTAGTGTCTTGGTATATGTGCCTCAGGCGGCCGAGGAGAACACAAGAGACTGAGGTACAGAGATTGATGTTGTTACGCAGTCACAGGCGCACAGGATGTAATTAATGAAAACGGCAGGCCTTGCAGCAGCCCCGATCACAGCGATTGCCAGGCTTTTATACTGACGCTCCGCTGAGACACGCCCACCCGCCTGCTGGAACAGCTGATTGCTTTCAGCTGCTGCTCCCCGTAGACAGGTAATCGTCCCCAGCGGAGCGCCACAGCAGTTAAACA
This sequence comes from Polyodon spathula, assembly GCF_017654505.1. Taxonomy (NCBI): domain Eukaryota; kingdom Metazoa; phylum Chordata; class Actinopteri; order Acipenseriformes; family Polyodontidae; genus Polyodon; species Polyodon spathula. The sequence goes on along the minus strand of NC_054538.1, from coordinate 674,709 downwards.
ATTAAGTCAATTTACTTACAACAATTAACCCAAAAATATACAATATAATTACAAATTTCCCATGACACTGAAAGTGCTATCCCCTTCTATTGAGAGAGTCTGACTGTAACACACAACTCATTCAGCTCCATTTCCACTGTTATTAACTGACAGGTGATGATCAATCAATCAATCAATCAATCTTTGTTTTATATAGCGCCTTTCATAGTGGACCATCACAAAGCGCTTTACAAGATGCAGTAACAAGAAAATCCATAATACTTTAAATACAGAGAAATGCAGAATACATGAAATAGTTAAAAAAAAATAAAGCATAATACGTTAAATACAGTGAAAAGTGCATAATACATGATAGTAGCATAATACATGAAATAGCAGCAACAACACAGCAGCTAATAGCAGGTATCAGGCTTAAAGAGCATGGAGAGCATGAGAGAACAGGTGGGTCCTGAGAGATGATGTCACTGAGAGCTGTGTGTAGCCAAGAGGGAGAATCCCCAGAGGAAGATTAATGGGGGAAAAGTCTGGGATATAAACAAACATGACCTCGAGCTGACCTCTCCTCACAGCCACTGCTGATGCAGTTTTGATGTATTTATTTTTTTAATCTGAATCGTGCTGTGTAAATGATCTTCCCGGCTAAGTGTACATTTCGAAGTATGTGAATGCACTTAACCTCCAGTAACCTTTCCATTGTTTCCTTTAGCTTTTACATGTGTAGATTCTGGAAGTAAAGAGAAGGATATCCTTGAGTGAGAATCTGGGGCATTGTATTGAGAAAGTGTGCATGCGTGTATGTTTGCACGTGTGTGTTTGTGCGTGTATGTTTGCACATGTGTGTTTGTGCATGTGTGTTTGTGTGTGTGTTTGTGTGTGTGTGTTTGCACGTGTGTGTTTGTGCGTGTGTGTTTGTGCGTGTGTGTTTGCACGTGTGTGTTTGCACGTGTGTGTTTGTGCGTGTGTGTTTGCACGTGTGTGTTTGCACGTGTGTGTTTGTGCGTGTGTTTGTGCCTGTGTGTTTGCGCGTGTGTGTTTGCACATGTGTGTTTGTGCGTGTATGTTTGCACGTGTGTGTTTGTGTGTGTGTGAGTGCGTGCGTGTTTGTGTTTGTGTGCGTGAGTGCGTGTTATCTCTGAGTGCCTCAGTCAGGGGCACTAACTATGTATTGAGTGATGATGGCATTATTTCCTTATTTAAATTTAGTTGAGTAAGCCAGTGTCTTAAATATATATCATATTTGTTTATATATATTTATCATATATTAATATGATATATTTTAGTATATAATGTATAATATAACTAAAATATATTATATTATGCAATATATTACTATTCTATTTTATTCTTTTTTTTGTTCCGGGAGTGCCTTGCAGCTTTAACTACTAAAATGAACTCTCTTCAAAGTTTAAGATGTCATACACTGTAATCACATTATGGCTTTTTGTCTTTTAAAAACCATTCCAACATTCTATAACTGCTCAGCTTGGCTTCCATGGCAACACATAAACCTGTGCTGCGGAAATGGAGCGAAGAATTAGGGCAACACAGTGAACCCCGAGCATCTGACCACAGAGTTCAGAAACTAACTGGGCATGTTCATCACACCAGCTAGCCATGTAATTAGAGTAGCTTTCGAGCAATGTTCTGACACTTTCAAACACAATAGAACTGCAGAGTTCGGAAACAGAAATGGACATGTTCGTCACACTGGCTAGCCATGTAACCAGACCAGCCTTCAAGCAATGTTCTGACACTTTCAAACACAATAGAAGCACATGACCAGTGCCCGTTTGTATGCACTCTTATAAACTAATATCAAGTAGGCCTCCTATCTGTTTACATCCTTGTGTAATTGCTACAGGCATTTGGATGTATTTGGTATTTGCCTGTCATTGGGGGAATGCGAAGTCTAGTGTGATCCTCTTCAGCTGTGTCTACATTACACTAACTGAGCACCTGCTTCTCCTGCTTCCCTCAGCCAATTCAGGCTCCTTGCAAGGCCCCCAGACCCCACAGTCAACTGGCAGCAGTTCCATGACTGAAGCTCCAGAAGACCTCCAGCCTCCAGCCCCAGTCTCCTCAGCACATGGGCAGATGCCACCCCTGCAGGGTAACAGGTAGGAGGCAGGAGGGCAACATGGGCTTCCTGAAGTCTTTCTGAATCTTTTCTAATGCACAGTAGAGAAAGGGTGAAGGGGTTATCAACACTACAAGCTGAATGCTTTCACGCTCCACCATAGCTGTACCAGATAACTGTTGATGTTGTCATTGTAATACTTCATGTTATGCTTCCATATATAGTGAGGTATGATTAAACTACTCTTCCCATTTGTCATTTCTGTGCTCTACCAAAATTCTAAGGTCAAAATAGAAAGGAAAAAAGTCACAAAATAGCTCCAGTGAAGACTTGAAAAGCCATCATTGGTAACACGTTTGTCTACTCGTGTTCTTTCATTTTCATTTTGTGTTGCCTTCTAGCGTAGAGAAAGCCCTTTCACATAATTCTAGGGTTGTGCCATTGTTCTGTGAATCATTATTACTTGCGTGCTTTTTTCTGCTATACTGAGCGGTACCCCATATTCCTTGTATACTTAAGAGGCTATTGTCAAAACCTAACGAGTATTCTCAGCACATTTACTAATTTTATCATTTTGCAAAATGTGCTTTCCTTTCCTCATTAAACTGAAATGAAGTTTCTGTTTTGCCCTGTTATGTTGTTCAAGTGAAACCCTCAGAATTTGGTGATCCTTTTTTGCCCCAGAGGTTTGCAACATACAGGAAGTGTCCAAGTTTTAAACAGCGGGCAGCAGGTAGCAGAGCTTAATATCTGTTTAATATCTTCTGGGATCGTGAGCAGTCGACCTACGAACTAATACAGTGCTGTTGAACTTGTAAAAGGAACTGTGACTGCTAATGTGTCTGTAACATATAGTGTGAGCCGCTCTGCTGGTTTTCCTAGAAGCAGTGCGGTCAGCGTGCAGGACCCCTTTTCAGAGATCAGTGACCCTGCATTCCAGAAGCACAGCACTCCATACCAGCCGGGGGTGAACACGCCGGAGGGGGTGATGAGGATGCACTTTGAATCCAGTAAGGGTCCTCTTGGTGGGATGAGAAAAGGTGACTTGTTGTTGTGTAATGTTTGTAGAGAGTGCTTCTAAAGTAACACGATGTGCACCACATTGTCCCAACTTCTTCTGCGACCCACTATGTGGCAATGTGTTGTAATGTAAAGTTTCACTAGAATCAGCACTGTATAACCTTGTTATAAAAGCAGTGCCAAAGCTGGTGGCCAGGAATCAGGAATTCCACAAGGCCCTTGCAGTGATGAGGCTCCAGTCAGCTGATTATAACCTCCTATCTGGAAAGGATTCTGTAATTGAAGGGAATAGAAATCGCACTGAACAGCGCAGGAGTTGAAGTCTGTGATGAAGCAGTACCCCCTCTATGGGCCCCAGGGGAAGTTACTTTTAAAGGCGCTGTTGTTTTTTCCTATTTTTATGGCTGCTGGTGCATGGAAACCAGTCTTCTTTTAATTTAGACACTTTTTTTCAGTTTCTGCCAATTCATAGCCTTGTAACTCCCAGGTTCTTTTGTTTAGGGTTGCTTAGAGTTTTTTTTTTTTTTGTTGCCAGTGCAAAGCGATTCACAGGAAGAAAGTTCTAAGAATGCACCGACATCCCTGCATGCCTGTCGCGCTGCCCATCACGCTGCTCGTCGCACTGCCCATCACGCTGCCTACTACTGCACAGCACGGTATTGCCTGGCTTTCTCATAGAGGCCTGTGCCTTGCATTCTGTGGAAACAAGGAATTACACTCCCCACACAGGCCTAGGGCTGCTATTTGTGATCCTTAACATGACACTGCCATCAAGTGGAAAAACAAATCATAGTGCTTTGTTTATTAATGTAGAGCACAAACTGCTAACAGTTTTATATCCAAGGATCCAGCAGGATCATAATGAAGAAAAGCAATTGATAAACTGAAAACTCACTATTTTAATAATTAGCTACAATATTTTATCTGTTTATTTTTAATTTGGAATTGCCAATTATTGTTCTTATTTTCTCCCCAATTTGCTAAGCCCAATTATTGTTTATTTCAACCTGGCTCACTGCTTCCAACCCTGCGCTGACTCAGAAACGTGTGCAGTCAGCTGTTCATTTCTTTTCACTCTGCAGACCTGCCATGCAGTCACCTCCGAGCTACATCAGAGGATCACGCAGCTCTGGGCAACTTACAGGCAGGCCCGCAGGCGCCCAGCCAGTCCACAGGGGTCTCTGGTGCGCAGTCAGCCAAGGACACCCTGGCCGACCTAAGCCCTCTCCCCTGGGCGGTGCTCGGCCAATTGTGCGCCGCCCCCTGGGAACTCCCATCCACTGGCAGCAGTAGACTATCCTGGACTCGCACCTGCGATCTCCAGGTTATAGGAGTGCCTTTACCAGATGTTCACTCGGGAGCCCCAATATTTTTCAGTTTATCAATTACTTTTCTATTTCAACACTATATATATATATATATATATATATATATATATATATATATATATATATATATATATATATGTATATATATATATATATTTATATATATATATATATATATATATATATATAATATAGATATACATACACATATATATATATATATATATATATATATTATATGGATACGTCCTGACTCCTGCTCGCACTTTACACTCTACTGAGGCTGGTCTGCAATAATCCCAGAAACAAGACTGAGCACCATGGGGCACCGTGGCTGTGGAATTCTCTGCCTAAGACTGTGGGGGCATCTCAGTCTGTCAATGTCTTTAAATCTCTTTTGAAAACTTACTTTTATACTTTGGCTTTTTGTAATAATTCATTTCTCTAATGTAATCAACCATTGTAATTTGCGCCTTGAGACTTCTTGTGAAAAGCGCTATAAATTAAATCTATTATTATTATTATTATTATTATTATTATTATTATTATTATTATTATTATTATTATTATTATTATTATTATCAGTGACGGCTGGTGACTTTTTTTATTGGTAAGGCACTTGGAACAGAGTGAGCACACGTACAAAAACGTGCGTGCATGAGTGCGCATTTTTGTGCATTTGTTATGCCAGCAAATATGTTTAGATGGAGAGAGCATTTTTCATTCAAAATTCACACTCATATTTCATTCAAAATATGAGGATATGAAACACATCTGTATCAGCAATTATCCTTACAAATGACAGAGCTTGGCCTAATTCTCAGTCACAAACAGACTTTAGTGTAGGCCTAGCCTGCGGCTGTAACGGTTCAAACAGATTGAAGAACTAACTGACCATGGGTGATCATCAGCACTATAACTCCTCTGCTTCTCGCTTCCAGAAATGAGACAGTATCATGAATCACGATTATGTAGCTAGATAGCTACTAGCTAGCTGTCAGCTGCCCTGATTAACTCTGTTTAACTAGCTAAGCCAGCAAGTCACCTAACAAAATGAACTGAAGACTGCACACATAATAGTGAATTAGTTCAAAATTATTAGCTACTCATTGAACAAAATACAAACAACAAAACACATGCACAAAACAGAACACTTACGACCGCTGCTCTGCTCGTTCCCAAGCTAGCCAGCTTCTTCGTAAGGCACCTCTCCATCAGTGCCTTACCAAGCCAAGAGTTGTCATGGAAACCATCCCATTGGAGCCCATTATAGTTGCTTGAGTGGGTAAGGCTGTCCCCTCCCGGTGCCTTACTAGGTACACTGCGCTTGCGTGAAATCTCAAGGGAGTTGCAACGCTCTCAGCCTAGCCACTGCTAGACCCGAGTCCAGGGCAGCGAATAGCGCTAGCGGAGCTGCGGAGGTCGGGCGTTTTGAAAGATGATATTAATTCAGAACAGTTACATTGTATTCGTTTAGGAAAAAAATAACTGGACAAATTAATGGTAAGACCGTGCCTAACCTGCCTATAGTGACGAGCCACCATTGATTATTATTATTATTAGAGAGCGAGAGAGACCCCCATGTTTTTCGCAAATAAGTAGTGGCACGAAATAAAACTGAAGGCATATATAAAACTAAATAAAACGAGAAAATAATTATAAAGCAAACAATGACATCTTTTAATTGGGAGGTTTATACAAAAGAATATTTTAAAGAAATACTTGCAGTTGTAGTTGTCAAGGCTCAGCTGTTACCATGGACACGGTCTGAAGGGAAATGAATTCTCTGACTAGCGCTTGCGCATAAGTAGAATTCGGAGCGAGTCGTTTGGGAATTAAAATTGTGATGGAAGAGAAGAGACGCTTGTTTCTAAAATGCCTAAACCGCGCATAACAATTAAACAACGTTGCAAAGAATTTCTCCTGACTTCTCTTCGCCAGCTGTTTAATCCACTGGAGATAGCCACTTGATCATCAGTGACAACAATATGGTGTATTGTGAACGTGTCACTGCTGAAGAAGTGGAAATACATTATTTTGCGACAGTGTGAAATATGCAGTTCAGAATCATTTTGACGGCTCTATAGATAATGTTGACATGCTGTTTGCCAGAATGTTTGATGGCGAGGGTTTTGGGATGACCGCTAAACTGCTCTAATCGAATGTTCATTCTCCTCAGTGCCTGGAAACAGTGAGCCCTTCATGAGTCCAGCACAGCTGTCCAGCAGCGGGATGCAGGACATGTACAGTCGGTCACCCTCAGCCGGGATGTCCAGTCTGGGGATGGGGCAGAGGCAGCAGTACCCCTATGGGCCAAGGTATGACAGGAGGTGAGGGGGACTGAACCATTGCCAGGCTTCCTAATACACCAGCATCATATTGTGTTATCAGCAGCCCCTTCAGAGAGAATTGCTTATCACATTGTAATGGAACGTGAACATTCACCCTCACATGCACTCCCCCCTCCACTCCTCTCCCCTCCCCTTGTTTAACTGCTGTGTAACTGTATGTTACCAAGTGTTATACACGGTGGCTGACTGTGTTTTCTTTCATGCTTCCCACAGACCAGATCACGGGATGAGCCCAGAAGGTAGTTTGGGGCCCCCTGGTGGTCAGAGTAACATGGTGCCTTCAAACAGTGACCCCAGCATGTACTCTCCACACGGACACCCTGGCCAGCAGAGGTAAGAGTGTAGTCTGTAATATCACAGAATAATCTGTAGTCTGTAATATCACAGAAGAATCTGCTAAATCTCTCTTTGCATGTATGTTGTTAAAGGTGCTGTTAGAAATGTGTGTTATTAACTTAGGAAGATGGTTACTGTATGAACCGTGTTGAGATTGTCAGTGGATTTATTGGGGTTTCCTGTAAAATGCTACCAATAAAATGAGCTGTAGGAGAGCTTGAAAGTGTGGTTCCTAATCTTTAGTGGGATCGTCACTGCTGTACTTTACTCACAGAGTGACTTAGGGGCTAAACTTATAGAAGGATGTGTTATACAGAGACACATTTGTGTTTGTTTTATAGTTTGAAGTGTATCTTAAACACAATCTCAAGATCATTTAGAAGTAATTCTCATGATGAGGGGATTCAGAGTTAAACCCAGCCCAGCACTACCAGTATTTAGCCCCTTTCACACTGGCACTGCTACCCGGGTCACAATCCTGCGTAGCGTGAACCACGTACCTGGGTCGTACCTGGGTTACCCCGGGTCGCAGCGACCCACCTCAGGATGTAATAACAAACAGCCATGCCTGCGTGAAGGGTTCACTTCCACAAGGAACATTTCTGTTTATTCTGTTTAGCCATATTTTTATTGATTGAGACACAGCATGAGCCAGAATGCAGCAGGGGTGAAGAAACATTTGCTCTAATTAACATCTGGGCTGATGGTTCAATCCAGAGAAGCTTGGATGGAAGTGTCAGTAGCAAGCTGCTTCCGGGGCATTGATACGCGCGTCGTTCCCTTGCGTCTGTCACCAAGGTCGGCCTGCTTTATTAACAACAGTGTGAAATCACGTAGCCGACCCGCATGGCACCGGGTCCTGACCCAGGTAGGTTTTGATCTGGGTAGAGCATGCCAGTGTGAAAGGGGCTTTTGTTGTTCAGAATTCTTCTCCTGTCCGTGACACAGAAGCGTCTCCACAGAGGCTTGCTTGACTTTGTATTATGTCTGTTGCAGACATGACCCCTACGGGCAGCAATACTCAGGACAGGGTCCCCCCTCATCACAGCCTCCATATGGGTCACATCAGCCTGCCATGTTCCCTCAGCAACAGGTAAGACAGACTGCCTGCTTCATTTTTATTGCATCAGAACACACATCACGTTAAACAAACACACACACACATTATATATATATAGCTCTGGAAAAAAATTAAGAGACCACTGCAAAATTATCAGTTTCTCTGGTTTTACTATTTATAGGTATGTGTTTGGGTAAAATGAACATTTTTGTTTTATTCTATAAACTACTGACAACATTTCTGCCAAATTCCAAATAAAAGTATTGTCATTTAGAGCATTTATTTGCAGAAAATGACAACTGGTTAAAATAACAAAAAAGATGCAGTGTTGTCAGACCTCGAATAATGCAAAGAAAATAAGTTCAGATTCATTTTTAAACAACACAATACTAATGTTTTAACTTAGGAAGAGTTCAGAAATCAATATTTGGTGGAATAACCCTGATTTTCAAGCACAGCTTTCATGCATCTTGGCATGCTATCCACCAGTCTTTCACATTGATGTTGGGTGACTTTATGCCACTCCTGGTGCAAAAATTCAACCAGCTCGGCTTTGTTTGATGGCTTGTGACCATCTATCTTCCTCTTGATCACATTCCAGAGGTTTTCAATAGGGTTCAGGTCTGGAGATTGGGCTGGCCTTGACAGGGTCTTGATCTGGTGGTCCTCCATCCACACCTTGATTGACCTGGCTGTGTGGCATGGAGCATTGTCCTGCTGGAAAAACCAATCCTCAGAGTTGGGGAACATTGTCAGAGCAGAAGGACAACCTTGTACTTGGCTTGATTCATGCCAAAGCTGCCCGATTCCAGCCTTGCTGAAGCACCCCCAGATCATCACCGATCCTCCACCACATTTCACAGTGGGTGCGAGACACTGTGGCTTGTAGGCCTCTCCAGGTCTCCGTTTAACCATTAGACGACCAGGTGTTGGGCAAAGCTGAAAATTGGACTCAACTGGGGGTGCTTCAGCAAGGCTGGAATCGGGCAGATTTGTCTTTGTGAAGGACGCATGAATCAAGCCAAGTACAAGGTTGTCCTGGAAGAAAACTTGCTTCCTTCTGCTCTGACAATGTTCCCCAACTCTGAGGATTGGTTTTTCCAGCAGGACAATGCTCCATGCCACACAGCCAGGTCAATCAAGGTGTGGATGGAGGACCACCAGATCAAGACCCTGTCATGGCCAGCCCAATCTCCAGACCTGAACCCCATTGAAAACCTCTGGAATGTGATCAAGAGGAAGATGGATGGTCACAAGCCATCAAACAAAGCCGAGCTGCTTGAATTTTTGCGCCAGGAGTGGCATAAAGTCACCCAACATCAATGTGAAAGACTGGTGGAGAGCATGCCAAGATGCATGAAAGCTGTGCTTGAAAATCAGGGTTATTCCACCAAATATTGATTTCTGAACTCTTCCTAAGTTAAAACATTAGTATTGTGTTGTTTAAAAATGAATCTGAACTTATTTTCTTTGCATTATTCGAGGTCTGACAACACTGCATCTTTTTTGTTATTTTGACCAGTTGTCATTTTCTGCAAATAAATGCTCTAAATGACAATATTTTTATTTGGAATTTGGGAGAAATGTTGTCAGTAGTTTATAGAATAAAACAAAAATGTTCATTTTACCCAAACACATACCTATAAATAGTAAAACCAGAGAAACTGATAATTTTGCAGTGGTCTCAATTTTTTCCAGATAGAGCTATATATATATATATATATATATATATATATATATATATATATATATATATATATATATATATTATATGACTGTGGGAGTGAAATGTGAGGTTTGTACAGTGTTGGGCTGGGTACTGAGAAGGAGAGACATTGTCTCCTCTTTGAATCAATCTGCAGCTGCTTTTCACTCAAATAATTCCTCCCAAATCCACATAGCAGGAAACTGATCAGATATTACTAACATGTATTTCACTATAAGAAACGTAAACGATTGAATTAGTTGCAATAGGGTAGTCTTTGTGTAAAGTTGCTTAGTCCTAATGAAAAAAGTGAAGATTAATATAATCTGGCAGCAGTAAATGTCTCAGAGCAATACAACACAAGTGCAGCGTTCTTTTATCTGAAATTACAATATCTTTAACATTAACCCTAACCTCATACTGACCACATCACATCTTCAACATTAACCCTAACCCCATACTGACCACATCACATCTTCAACATTAACCCTAACCCCATACTGACCACATCACATCTTCAACATTAACCCTAATCCCATATTGACCACATCACATCTTCAACATTAACCCTAACCCCATACTGACCACATCACATCTTCAACATTAACCCTAACCCCATACTGACCACATCACATCTTCAACATTAACCCTAACCCCATATTGACCACATCACATCTTCAACATTAACCCTAACCCCATACTGACCACATCACATCTTCAACATTAACCCTAACCCCATACTGACCACATCACATCTTCAACATTAACCCTAACCCCATACTGACCACATCACATCTTCAACATTAACCCTAACCCCATACTGACCACATCACATCTTCAACATTAACCCTAACCCCATACTGACCACATCACATCTTCAACATTAACCCTAACCCCATACTGACCACATCACATCTTCAACATTAACCCTAACCCCATACTGACCACATCACATCTTCAACATTAACCCTAACCCCATACTGACCACATCACATCTTCAACATTAACCCTAACCCCATACTGACCACATCACATCTTCAACATTAACCCTAACCCCATACTGACCACATCACATCTTCAACATTAACCCTAACCCCATACTGACCACATCACATCTTCAACATTAACCCTAACCCCATACTGACCACATCACATCTTCAACATTAACCCTAACCCCATACTGACCACATCACATCTTCAACATTAACCCTAACCCCATACTGACCACATCACATCTTCAACATTAACCCTAACCCCATACTGACCACATCACATCTTCAACATTAACCCTAACCCCATACTGACCACATCACATCTTCAACATTAACCCTAACCCCATACTGACCACATCACATCTTCAACATTAACCCTAACCCCATACTGACCACATCACATCTTCAACATTAACCCTAACCCCATACTGACCACATCACATCTTCAACATTAACCCTAACCCCATACTGACCACATCACATCTTCAACATTAACCCTAACCCCATACTGACCACATCACATCTTCAACATTAACCCTAACCCCATACTGACCACATCACATCTTCAACATTAACCCTAACCCCATACTGACCACATCACATCTTCAACATTAACCCTAACCCCATACTGACCACATCACATCTTCAACATTAACCCTAACCCCATATTGACCACATCACATCTTCAACATTAACCCTAACCCCATATTGACCACATCACATCTTCAACATTAACCCTAACCCCATACTGACCACATCACATCTTCAACATTAACCCTAACCCCATATTGACCACATCACATCTTCAACATTAACCCTAACCCCATATTGACCACATCACATCTTCAACATTAACCCTAACCCCATATTGACCACATCACATCTTCAACATTAACCCTAACCCCATATTGACCACATCACATCTTCAACATTAACCCTAACCCCATATTGACCACATCACATCTTCAACATTAACCCTAATCCCATATTGACCACATCACATCTTCAACATTAACCCTAACCCCATACTGACCACATCACATCTTCAACATTAACCCTAACCCCATATTGACCACATCACATCTTCAACATTAACCCTAACCCCATATTGACCACATCACATCTTCAACATTAACCCTAACCCCATATTGACCACATCACATCTTCAACATTAACCCTAACCCCATATTGACCACATCACATCTTCAACATTAACCCTAACCCCATATTGACCACATCACATCTTCAACATTAACCCTAACCCCATACTGACCACATCACATCTTCAACATTAACCCTAACCCCATATTGACCACATCACATCTTCAACATTAACCCTAATCCCATATTGACCACATCACATCTTCAACATTAACCCTAACCCCATATTGACCACATCACATCTTCAACATTAACCCTAATCCCATATTGACCACATCACATCTTCAACATTAACCCTAACCCCATACTGACCACATCACATCTTCAACATTAACCCTAACCCCATATTGACCACATCACATCTTCAACATTAACCCTAACCCCATATTGACCACATCACATCTTCAACATTAACCCTAACCCCATATTGACCACATCACATCTTCAACATTAACCCTAACCCCATATTGACCACATCACATCTTCAACATTAACCCTAACCCCATACTGACCACATCACATCTTCAACATAACCCTAACCCCATACTGACCACATCACATCTTCAACATTAACCCTAACCCCATACTGACCACATCACATCTTCAACATTAACCCTAACCCCATACTGACCACATCACATCTTCAACATTAACCCTAACCCCATACTGACCACATCACATCTTCAACATTAACCCTAACCCCATACTGACCACATCACATCTTCAACATTAACCCTAACCCCATACTGACCACATCACATCTTCAACATCAACCCTAACCCCATACTGACCACATCACATCTTCAACATTAACCCTAACCCCATATTGACCACATCACATCTTCAACATTAACCCTAACCCCATACTGACCACATCACATCTTCAACATCAACCCTAACCCCATACTGACCACATCACATCTTCAACATTAACCCTAACCCCATACTGACCACATCACATCTTCAACATCAACCCTAACCCCATACTGACCACATCACATCTTCAACATCAACCCTAACCCCATACTGACCACATCACATCTTCAACATCAACCCTAACCCCATACTGACCACATCACATCTTCAACATCAACCCTAACCCCATACTGACCACATCACATCTTCAACATTAAACCCCATACTGACCACATCACATCTTCAACTAACCCTAACCCCATACTGACCACATCACATCTTCAACATTAACCCTAACGTCATACTGACCACATCACATCTTCAACATTAACCCTAACCCCATACTGACCACATCACATCTTCAACATTAACCCTAACCCCATACTGACCACATCACATCTTCAACATTAACCCTAACCCCATACTGACCACATCACATCTTCAACATTAACCCTAACCCCATACTGACCACATCACATCTTCAACATTAACCCTAACCTCATACTGACCACATCACATCTTCAACATTAACCCTAACCCCATACTGACCACATCACATCTTCAACATTAACCCTAACCTCATATTGACCACATCTCATCATTAACATTTAATCTTGATAGCAAAAGAGATGTGGATTTCATAATGTTTAACATGACTACGAATTCCTTCCTAGGGCTACAAGCGTCCCATGGAGGGCATGTACAGCCCCCCAGCCAAGCGACATGAAGGGGAAATCTACAGCATGCAGTGTGGCGGCCAGCACCCCGACATGTACAGCCAGTATGGCAGCAGCTTCTCTGGGCCCGAGCGGCGGCCCATTCAGGGACAGTATCCCTACCCTTACAGCCGGGACAGGCTGCAGATAGCTGGGCAACCCCCCCCACAGCAGCACGGGATGCTGAGCAGCGCCCTCCAGCACACCTCCAACACTGGCGCGGGCCCCCAGCAAAACACGTGGCCCTCCAGGACTGCTCTACCATATCCCTACCCCAACAGACAAGGACCCGGGGCATCCTCCCAGGGACCCATCTACCCTGGTATGGGCAGGGAGGATGAGAGCGTGGTCCCTGACCAGAGGCTAAACCCAGAGAGCCAATGGCCAAGTCACGTCAACCAGCGGCAGTCCCCCTACCTGCCCCCTTCCTCCAGCTCCCTGGCCTCCATGACCTCACGGCCTCCCCAGCCCTCCTATCAGACTCCTCCCTCTTTGCCAAACCATATCTCCGGGGCGCCCAGCCCTGCCTCCTTCCAGCGCTCCCTGGAGTCCCGCGTGTCCCCCAGCAAGTCTCCCTTTCTACCAGCCATGAAGATGCAGAAGGTGGGCCAACCCGCCCCCGCGTCCCACGTCAGCGGCCCCGTGGTTCAGCCACCAATCAGCAGACGTGAGATTGGCTTTCCCCCTGGCTCTGCGGAGGCAACGCAGCCTGTCCTGAAGCCACGGCGCAGGATCACCTCCAAGGACACGGGTAAGGGTCCTTTCACTGGGGATCCTCGGGGTATGATTTGAAAAGGTTGTCACACAGAGTAAAGTGGTTAAATCCAGTACTGACGGCTTGGTGAAGAACAGCCAATGCGTACTCTGAGAGAGCTGTGTGTCAGCCTTCAAATATTTTGTCTGCGGGTGTCAGAGCTCTGGAGGAGGCCCCACTCCAATTCGAGAGATTCAGATATGCCGGCATTGGCTGTCTGACTCTTTCCATGTGAAGCTCAGATTTGAAGTTGCCACTAGAAAAACAGAATGTCCCAGACTTGCACAGTGTATTAATATGGATTAGAGAAAAGAGGCTTTCAAGCACACATACTTAACTACTTTGTGTGTGTGTGTGTGTTTTCCTGTTCCCTCTCCTTAGCAACACCAGAGGCATGGCGTGTGATGATGTCTCTAAAATCCGGTCTCCTGGCTGAAAGCACATGGGCTCTGGATACCATTAACATCCTTCTGTACGATGACAGCACGGTCGCCTCGTTCAACCTCCTGCAGGTAAGAGATCCTTCTGTACGATGACAGCACGATCGCCTCGTTTAACCTCCTGCAGGTAAGAGATCCTTCTGTACGATGACAGCACGGTCGCCTCGTTCAACCTCCTGCAGGTAAGAGATCCTTCTGTACGATGACAGCACGGTCGCCTCGTTTAACCTCCTGCAGGTAAGAGATCCTTCTGTACGATGACAGCACGGTCGCCTCGTTTAACCTCCTGCAGGTAAGAGATCCTTCTGTACGATGACAGCACGGTCGCCTCGATTCAACCTCCTGCAGGTAAGAGATCCTTCTGTACGATGACAGCACGGTCGCCTCGTTTAACCTCCTGCAGGTAAGAGATCCTTCTGTACGATGACAGCACGGTCGCCTCGTTTAACCTGCTGCAGGTAAGAGATCCTTCTGTACGATGACAGCACGGTCGCCTCGTTTAACCTCCTGCAGGTAAGAGATCCTTCTGTACGATGACAGCACGGTCGCCTCGTTCAACCTGCTGCAGGTAAGAGATCCTTCTGTACGATGACAGCACGGTCGCCTCGTTCAACCTGCTGCAGGTAAGAGATCCTTCTGTACGATGACAGCACGGTCGCCTCGTTTAACCTCCTGCAGGTAAGAGATCCTTCTGTACGATGACAGCACGGTCGCCTCGTTTAACCTCCTGCAGGTAAGAGATCCTTCTGTACGATGACAGCACGGTCGCCTCGTTTAACCTCCTGCAGGTAAGAGATCCTTCTGTACGATGACAGCACGGTCGCCTCGTTCAACCTCCTGCAGGTAAGAGAATTACATGAAACACACTGGGATTAGGCAGAGGGATAGGTTTTAATATGAGAGTTTGTGATTAACTAACAAATAAAGAAAGCTATAATACACCGGATTCCTTCCAATTAAAAACGCAGCTCAAGTACCCCACCCTCAATGTGAGAAAAAACTAAAACATTAAATAAAGATGCATTTACACAGATACAACCTCAATTACACATATAAGAAAACGATGTATGGAGGCAGTTTGTGGATGCTGCTGTGACTCACACAGCATTACAGTTATTACTTGTGTTATTACTTTTCCCATTGTTTTTCCTTTTTAGTTACCTGGATTCTTGGAACTCATGGTTGAGTATTTCAGAAAATGCCTGATTGAAATGTTCGGCATCCTAAAGGAATATGAAATTGGTGCTCCAGGCCAGAAGGCTCTTCTTGAACCAGTTTCCATTAAAAAGGAGAACATTCAGTCCAAAGCGAGTGATTGCGGGACTGAGGAGGTTAAAACAGACTGCAAGGAGGAGCAGGCTAAGGAACTGGATGAACCTGAGATTGACAAGGAGGAGGTGGAGGCAGAGGCAGAGGAACAGGAAGAGAAGAGGGGGGTCGACACTGAAGAGACCTTGGACAAGCCAGAAGAGAAACCAAAACAAGCCAGCAAGTTCGACAAGCTGCCCCTGGAGCTGGTGGATGCAGGGGATGACTTTGTGGTGGAACGCTCAGAGCAGCTGAAACACGTCCAGGAGTTCAGCAGCGGGCTCCTCCATTGGAAGATCGGGGGAGGAGACTCCACGGAACACATCCAGACCCACTTTGAGAGCAGGGTGGAGGTGGTGATGAGGGGGTGGCATGGGGACTCCTGTGCTAACCCAGACAAAGAGCACAAGAAAAACAAGCAAGTGGAAATGGAGGAAACAGTGTCAGAAGATCAAGTGGAGAACAGCATCATGGCAACCATCGATGATGTGCTGAGTGCCCGTCCTGGAGCTCTCACGGACGGCAATCTGTTTCCCACCTCCACACACCCTGACCAGCTGGCCTTACGCATCCGTCAAGCCAAGAGCCATAGAAAAATCAAGCTTCTGGAAGATGAGCACAAGACTCGAGACGAGCTGCCTCTGTCCACCATTGCCAGCTGGCAGGACTCTCTCACCAAGCGCTGCATCTGCGTGTCCAATATTGTGCGCAGCTTGTCCTTTGTGCCTGGAAATGATGCAGAGATGTCAAAACACTCGGGGCTGGTCCTGATCCTGGGGAAGATGGTCCTTCTGCACCATGAGCATCCTGAGAGGAAGCGAGCCCCCCAGACCTACGAGACGGGAGAGGCACAGGACAAGGGATTGGCGTGCAGCAAGGACGAGTGGTGGTGGGACTGCCTGGCAGTCCTGCGGGAGGACACCTTGGTCACCTTGGCTAACATTGCGGGGCACCTGGACCTCTCTCTTTACCCACAGAGCATTTGTCTGCCCATCCTGGATGGTCTACTGCACTGGATGGTCTGCCCATCAGCCGAGGCCCAGGACCCCTTCCCCCTGGCAGAGCCGAGCTCAGCCCTCACCCCCCAGAGACTTGCGCTGGAGACCCTGTGCAAGCTTAGCGTCCAGGACAGCAATGTGGACCTCATCCTGGCGACCGCGCCCTTCAGCCGGCTGGAGAAGCTGTATGCCACCTTGCTTCGTTTCGTGGGAGACCGCAAGAACCAGGTCTACCGGGAAATGTCAGTAGCCATTTTATCTAACCTTGCCCAAGGGGACACATTGGCATCACGGGCCATAGCTGTGCAGAAAGGAAGCATTGGGAACTTATTAAGCTTCCTGGAGGATGGAGTCACCCTGGCACAGTACCAACAGAGCCAGCACAACCACCTCCACATGGAGCCGCCCAGCATCAACATGATGTGCAGGGCAGCAAAGGCTCTTCTTGCCATGGCCAGGGTGGAGGAGAATCGCTCAGAGTTTGTTTTGTTTGAAGGACGGCTGCTTGACATTTCCATATCCTCTGTGCTAAACTCCACAGTGGCCTGCATCATTTGTGAAGTACTCTTTCAGATTGGACGCTTATGACAGCAGTGGGAGGCCAAGCATGTGTGAGTGGAGACATAAAAACAGGTCACATATAATTGGCTCTATATATATTGTATTTAAACTAATAATAATAATAATAATAATAATAATAAATAATAATAATAATAATAATTAAGAAGAAGAATCTTTGTACTTCTCACTATTACCATTTGCAAGCTTTAAAATAATTTGACAGTCTTTTAATATGTGCTGTTCATATGTACAAGTACTTTCTTCTTTGTGATGTTTTTGAGGGTTCCTCTTTATTTTTTATAAATGTTCATACCTGTTTTTTTTTATTTTTTAGTTTAACATACATAAATTGTGAGTTCACGTGTCAATTACAGAAAACAAATCATTGTTCTGATTGAGACAAGGAAATATATGCACCTTCCAAATCTCTGTGCAACAGGGAAATAGATTGTTGTTGGGCAATAGAGCAACTTGTGCACCAGGGGGCAGTGTTGCATTTGCCTAGCAGTTAAAAAAAAAAAAAAAAAAAAAAAAAAAAAAGACGTGGTTTCTTTAGTCATTTTGCTGTGTTTGTTTGTTTGTTTTGTATTGCCTATGAGCCATGATGTGTGTAGAAGTTGTACATTGAACATGCCCTCAATTATTTTGTTGTGTTAGTACAGCAGGGATGGATATGAGTCCCACTGCATAGCATAGCAGTTAAATCCATTCCTGGTTTTACTATGAGTTCAATAAGACACACCAGAGCTTGCTACCTCTATACACTGGGGCTAATCAAGCACATATTAAGACCTGGGATGGGTGAAACTCCTCTGCAATAGGAATCTTATTTCCATCCCGATACAGTGTGTTTTTTTTCTCTCTCCCATACACCCACCCTCCAAAGCTGTGATAACTACAAAGTGATGGTAGTTGTTATTGTTATAATATTAATTTATAGTTATTATTATTATTATAAATCTGTTGTTATTCAGGCCCTTTCTCCTACCGAGGGTCTTGTATGTAAGAAGTCAAGCTCAATTGATCGAGGTGTGGAAGTGATTATTTACAAGTGGTTATTAAGTAAAATGAAGATCGTGGATCTCAAAGATTTCTTCAGTGGATCAGCATATTTCTAGTTCAGATAATGTAGTTAAAGAAATACAAACTTGATGTAAATTCCTTCTTTTCCTCTGGCTTAATTAATATCATTTATTCAGTATAAAGTCTTTATACTATCTGTTCCACATGTTCAAAGTAAATGTACATTAAATCTTGTTACACACCTTGATGGGTGTTCTTGAATGCTTTGTCATGTTTATCACACCGCTGGGTACTGAGTATGTATATTTCAGACTGGAATATACTTTGATGTAACTACCATTCATTTCATTCTGTGATGTGAACAACAATAATAATAATAATAATAATGTCTGCTACTTGTGTGATTAACTATCCATTCTGGGAGCACACATACCTTTATAATCTCTAATGTGTACATAGCCTCGTACATAAGGTAGCTGTAATTGCACTACATTCTGGAGTTGCATAGTCTAACCATGGTTAATACTGTACATGGCTAATCCATGTTTCGGATGATGGCTTGCTGCTTTCTGTAGAGAGCGTTTTGCACTGTATTCGGATATTCTTCACAGAATATACTAATACAGGACAGCCTGTCCTTCCCCAGAGCACCCACTTCATATAATGCCACCTGCGTCCCGGTATATACTTTGCAGCAGTACAGTATGTGGAATTTCAAGAATGAATTGCACTTCCATTGAACTGCTGTTTCTTAAACCAGCTCAGCCAAGTTTCTAGATCACCCAGCCATCTACCCACATGCAAATGCATGTTACATAAGCTTGAGTCACTGCATTCTACAGATATCCGTAAAAGGAGAAACTCTCACAAAAAAAAGCCACAGTACAATTATTTGCTCTCACTATAAAGCCACATTTTTGCATCTGATCCCACTCTCTGCACCTATTACACCCCAGCACTCCCCACAGTGCAAGCTGCGGGAGATGCAGGGGCAGGAGAATCACTGGAAGCCAAAGGCAAGGCGCTTACTAGGCTGCCAACAGTGGGTTTGGATTTTGTTTGTAAGTACTGTATATATCTGGACTGTAGCTTGTAGTTAATTCATTGTAATGAAAACGCTTCACACACCACCCACATCATTATGTGAGCTCACCATCAACACTCCTACTGTACACCTTGTGCTAAGTTTTGATTAAAAGTGCACTTTTTGTTTTAATCTCTTATTAGCCCTTGCAATGTTATCACAGGTCCCCATGTTCCTCTGTTAAAGATCTTGTGGTTCTTGGCCGGTTTTTGACAGAGGCAGATATTCCAAAGACAGCTCTATAGATTCAAACTTGGTGGTGTTTCCTGGTACCAGATCATTTCATGGGTTGTACTGTAAAGCCCTTGACACGAGTCAATTTGCTAACAACTTTTATGGCCTGCGACCAAATCCCGTGAGGACTGCCCCGTGTAACAGCCCTGACAACGTATTGTCAACATTCTGACAACTGCCTGGCAACGCGATTGCTTAAGTGAACAGCAATCCTACTGCAGGCAACAGGTGCCATGCAATATCCAATCAGAGCACTTGTGTGTGTCATGTGATTCTGTCTGGTACAGTGAAAACAATAGTCAAAATGAACACGACAGCCGGAATTACTAGACTCTGGACAAATAAATACTTCTCATGCTTTCCATTAGTTCTGTTGCAATATGTCTAATTGTTCGATGGTCATTTTGTGAACCACACCTAAACATCCGTTTCTTACGTTTTTCCAATATATATATATATATTATATAATATATATAATATATATCTATATATATATAATATATATTATAATATATTACTAGAATAATAGATTGTCTTGAGTGAGTTACAGGAGGATGATTCCACATAGGGTTTCTCTGATACCGGAGGTCACGTCATTTTATTAATGTCACACTGTCACACTGTCACACTGTCACACAACCCCGAGATGGAATTGCTTTTCTTTAACTCGCTTAAGAGACCCATCTATTATTTTGTATACTACATGGGTACCCAGGTGACATTAAAGAAGTAGTTCAGCAGTAGGGGTTTTTTTTAAATGTAGTGTTTCAGTGCTGTACAGTCGTTATGCATTTACCGTTTATTAATTCTAATGAATAATTACATATTTTGAGCTAGCTCCCACACTGTACTTCCTGTACTTTTTTTTGGAAAAGAAAAAAAAAATTCTGAATCAAACTAAGCTCTTCAATTAAATACTTTGTGAAAGTTGTTAACAGTTCAGAAATTCAGTGTGTCTGTGGGTGTGTGTGTGTAATACTAACTGCCAGCATTCGCTGAGGGGCATACATTGAACAGTTTCCTCTTTTTAATTGAAATGATTGTTCCACTTGCTGTTTAATTGTTGTACGGTTGCTCTTAATTTAATGTACACGTCTCTTGTCTGCCCCACACCCTCTTTGTATGATCTTCATGTTTATTTCTCGCCCCCAGTGTGTTACGCTTGCCGTCTCTTTCCCTTTCCCCTGTTTGCGTCTTTATTCTCTGCTTAGTTCAGTGCCTATAAATGCTACTGTTAGCTAGCAGTCAGTGTGGTAGCGCAAATAAAAAAGCAACACATTGAAATCTCATTTGCTTGTCTCGAACTTCTTTGCTGAACCTGTCCGCACCAACGCTGCAGTATGCTTTTATTACAGAGTTATTTTATTTTTATTTTTTTATCCCCGTGACTTTATTCTCCCTCTGTCATTTTCTATGTGATTTTAAATACATTGACTGTGGCTGCTCCGTGATTTACGTCCAAATTTTCTGTGAAAAACTCCTAGCCTTACTTATGGCCCTTTTCTTGTTTAATGGCTGCCATTTCAAAATGTTAATTTACTGTTAATTCCAGAACCACGTGACATAGTTATTAAATATGATTGGATATTGCTTGGATTAAAGGCAATTTGTTGCCTGTTCATTGTATCGTGTAACAGGTCAAATCCCCCGCGGTGACATCACTGGCAACACGTTGCTACAATTTATGTTACCAGCGCATTGACTCGTGTTCAAGGGCTTTAAAACTCACTGCAGTGCCTGGTATCTGATCACTTCACTGCAGTTTAAACCCAGGGCAGTGCCTGGCACCTGATCACTTCACTGCAGTTCAAATTCACTTCACTGCAGTTCAAACTCACTGCTGTTCTTGGTACCTGATCACTTCACTGCAGTTCAAACTCACTGCTGTTCTTGGTACCTGATCACTTCACTGCAGTTCAAACTCACTGCTGTTCTTGGTACCTGATCACTTCACTGCAGTTCAAACTCACTGCTGTTCTTGGTACCTGATCACTTCACTGCAGTTCAAACTCACTGCTGTTCTTGGTACCTGATCACTTCACTGCAGTTCAAACTCACTGCTGTTCTTGGTACCTGATCACTTCACTGCAGTTCAAACTCACTGCTGTTCTTGGTACCTGATCACTTCACTGCAGTTCAAACTCACTGCTGTTCTTGGTACCTGATCACTTCACTGCAGTTCAAACTCACTGCTGTTCTTGGTACCTGATCACTTCACTGCAGTTCAAACTCACTGCTGTTCTTGGTACCTGATCACTTCACTGCAGTTCAAACTCACTGCTGTTCTTGGTACCTGATCACTTCACTGCAGTTCAAACTCACTGCTGTTCTTGGTACCTGATCACTTCACTGCAGTTCAAACTCACTGCTGTTCTTGGTACCTGATCACTTCACTGCAGTTCAAATTCACTTCACTGCAGTTCAAACTCACTGCTGTTCTTGGTACCTGATCACTTCACTGCAGTTCAAACTCACTCAAGTTAATCGCTCTGCAACCAGATCATGTGAACAGTAGCACTTTACCAACTGTATATCATTGAGTTTTAAATGTAATTTAACTTTGTAGCATTGTATTTTAAATGGATTTAAACTGTATAGCATTGTATTTTAAATGGAATTAAACCGTATAGCATTGCACTTTAAATGTATTTTTTGGCATGTCCTGATTGTGAAGAACCAAAAGATTCTCAGCATGTTATTTTTTTTTTGTAACTTTTGAACGCAACAGGAGTTTTAAATTTTTTATATTTATATAAACTCTGTAACTGGACAGAAAACAACACATGTAAATATATACAGAATACAGCATGACTCTCAAAACAACAACATCTGATACAAACAAATCTGTACATGATACAGTCCATACATATATGTCAAATCAGTCACATTTTCCTCATGTACAATTGTTGGCATTTCCAACTTACACTATAAAGTTCAAAACTGAAACAGTTTTTAACTAAACTCCATTTCATTCAGAAAACATTCATTTAATTCAGTGGGTTCAAGGTCTGCAGAGACAGAAAGCCAAGAGGCATAATTCAGAAATATTAGCATGTAACAGAGAGCAGTACTGTATTTGCACACATTTTTAAAATGACATGTTTGACAAGATGAAAGGAAAAAGAAGCACTCTGTGAAAACTGTTCACCACCCAGGGCTCTCAACTCTTCAGCTGTGCTGTTCCATTAACCCCATAAGAAACTCCACTGAAACCCACGGTGAGGGGCCGTTAAAATCCGTCACTTTGATTTGAAGAGATTCTCACAGCATCGGCGGGAGGTTCTTCGTTTCTCAGAATAGCTGGGAATAAAGACTGCATCCTTTCCCGGAACTCTTTCAGCTGGAAAGCAAACCACATCAACATTGTGAAAGTCTCCTATCCAACCAATCTCAGAGCAAAAGCAGACTTCCATATTGTTTTTAACACACAAATGCGTACCATCAGTACATTTTTAACAGGAAAGCATTTTTCAAGAAGGCAGCGAGGGTGCTCACGCTTGCAAGGCTATGACCCATACCTGCCTAACCTCCAGTTTCTACTGAGTCTCAAGGTAAGGCTGTGACCCATACCTGCCTAACCTCCAGTTTCTATTGAGTCTCAAGGTAAGGCTGTGACCCATACCTGCCTAACCTCCAGTTTCTACTGAGTCTCAAGGTAAGGCTGTGACCCTTACCTGCCTAACCTCCAGTTTCTACTGAGTCTCAAGGTAAGGCTGTGACCCATACCTGCCTAACCTCCAGTTTCTACTGAGTCTCAAGGTAAGGCTATGACCCATACCTGCCTAACCTCCAGTTTCTACTGAGTCTCAAGGTAAGGCTGTGACCCATACCTGCCTAACCTCCAGTTTCTACTGAGTCTCAAGGTAAGGCTGTGACCCATACCTGCCTAACCTCCAGTTTCTACTGAGTCTCAAGGTAAGGCTGTGACCCATACCTGCCTAACCTCCAGTTTCTACTGAGTCTCAAGGTAAGGCTGTGACCCATACCTGCCTAACCTCCAGTTTCTACTGAGTCTCAAGGTAAGGCTGTGACCCATACCTGCCTAACCTCCAGTTTCTATTCTCAAGGTAAGGCTGTGACCCATACCTGCCTAACCTCCAGTTTCTACTGAGTCTCAAGGTAAGGCTGTGACCCATACCTGCCTAACCTCCAGTTTCTATTCTCAAGGTAAGGCTGTGACCCATACCTGCCTAACCTCCAGTTTCTACTGAGTCTCAAGGTAAGGCTGTGACCCATACCTGCCTAACCTCCAGTTTCTACTGAGTCTCAAGGTAAGGCTGTGACCCATACCTGCCTAACCTCCAGTTTCTATTCTCAAGGTAAGGCTGTGACCCATACCTGCCTAACCTCCAGTTTCTATTCTCAAGGTAAGGCTGTGACCCATACCTGCCTAACCTCCAGTTTCTATTCTCAAGGTAAGGCTGTGACCCATACCTGCCTAACCTCCAGTTTCTATTCTCAAGGTAAGGCTGTGACCCATACCTGCCTAACCTCCAGTTTCTATTCTCAAGGTAAGGCTGTGACCCATACCTGCCTAACCTCCAGTTTCTATTCTCAAGGTAAGGCTGTGACCCATACCTGCCTAACCTCCAGTTTCTATTCTCAAGGTAAGGCTGTGACCCATACCTGCCTAACCTCCAGTTTCTATTCTCAAGGTAAGGCTGTGACCCATACCTGCCTAACCTCCAGTTTCTATTCTCAAGGTAAGGCTGTGACCCATACCTGCCTAACCTCCAGTTTCTATTCTCAAGGTAAGGCTGTGACCCATACCTGCCTAACCTCCAGTTTCTATTCTCAAGGTAAGGCTGTGACCCATACCTGCCTAACCTCCAGTTTCTATTCTCAAGGTAAGGCTGTGACCCATACCTGCCTAACCTCCAGTTTCTATTCTCAAGGTAAGGCTGTGACCCATACCTGCCTAACCTCCAGTTTCTACTGAGTCTCAAGGTAAGGCTGAGACCCATACCTGCCTAACCTCCAGTTTCTACTGAGTCTCAAGGTAAGGCTGTGACCCATACCTGCCTAACCTCCAGTTTCTACTGAGTCTCAAGGTAAGGCTGTGACCCATACCTGCCTAACCTCCAGTTTCTATTCTCAAGGTAAGGCTGTGACCCATACCTGCCTAACCTCCAGTTTCTACTTCTCAAGGTAAGGCTGTGACCCATACCTGCCTAACCTCCAGTTTCTCTATTCTCAAGGTAAGGCTGTGACCCATACCTGCCTAACCTCCAGTTTCTATTCTCAAGGTAAGGCTGTGACCCATACCTGCCTAACCTCCAGTTTCTATGAGTCTCAAGGTAAGGCTGTGACCCATACCTGCCTAACCTCCAGTTTCTATTCTCAAGGTAAGGCTGTGACCCATACCTGCCTAACCTCCAGTTTCTATTCTCAAGGTAAGGCTGTGACCCATACCTGCCTAACCTCCAGTTTCTATTCTCAAGGTAAGGCTGTGACCCATACCTGCCTAACCTCCAGTTTCTATTCTCAAGGTAAGGCTGTGACCCATACCTGCCTAACCTCCAGTTTCTATTCTCAAGGTAAGGCTGTGACCCATACCTGCCTAACCTCCAGTTTCTATTCTCAAGGTAAGGCTGTGACCCATACCTGCCTAACCTCCAGTTTCTACTGAGTCTCAAGGTAAGGCTGTGACCCATACCTGCCTAACCTCCAGTTTCTATGAGTCTCAAGGTAAGGCTGTGACCCATACCTGCCTAACCTCCAGTTTCTATTCTCAAGGTAAGGCTGTGACCCATACCTGCCTAACCTCCAGTTTCTATTCTCAAGGTAAGGCTGTGACCCATACCTGCCTAACCTCCAGTTTCTATTCTCAAGGTAAGGCTGTGACCCATACCTGCCTAACCTCCAGTTTCTATTCTCAAGGTAAGGCTGTGACCCATACCTGCCTAACCTCCAGTTTCTATTCTCAAGGTAAGGCTGTGACCCATACCTGCCTAACCTCCAGTTTCTATTCTCAAGGTAAGGCTGTGACCCATACCTGCCTAACCTCCAGTTTCTATTCTCAAGGTAAGGCTGTGACCCATACCTGCCTAACCTCCAGTTTCTATTCTCAAGGTAAGGCTGTGACCCATACCTGCCTAACCTCCAGTTTCTATTCTCAAGGTAAGGCTGTGACCCATACCTGCCTAACCTCCAGTTTCTATTCTCAAGGTAAGGCTGTGACCCATACCTGCCTAACCTCCAGTTTCTATTCTCAAGGTAAGGCTGTGACCCATACCTGCCTAACCTCCAGTTTCTATTCTCAAGGTAAGGCTGTGACCCATACCTGCCTAACCTCCAGTTTCTATTCTCAAGGTAAGGCTGTGACCCATACCTGCCTAACCTCCAGTTTCTATTCTCAAGGTAAGGCTGTGACCCATACCTGCCTAACCTCCAGTTTCTATTCTCAAGGTAAGGCTGTGACCCATACCTGCCTAACCTCCAGTTTCTACTGAGTCTCAAGGTAAGGCTGTGACCCATACCTGCCTAACCTCCAGTTTCTATTCTCAAGGTAAGGCTGTGACCCATACCTGCCTAACCTCCAGTTTCTATTCTCAAGGTAAGGCTGTGACCCATACCTGCCTAACCTCCAGTTTCTACTTCTCAAGGTAAGGCTGTGACCCATACCTGCCTAACCTCCAGTTTCTATTCTCAAGGTAAGGCTGTGACCCATACCTGCCTAACCTCCAGTTTCTATTCTCAAGGTAAGGCTGTGACCCATACCTGCCTAACCTCCAGTTTCTATTCTCAAGGTAAGGCTGTGACCCATACCTGCCTAACCTCCAGTTTCTACTGAGTCTCAAGGTAAGGCTGTGACCCATACCTGCCTAACCTCCAGTTTCTATTCTCAAGGTAAGGCTGTGACCCATACCTGCCTAACCTCCAGTTTCTATTCTCAAGGTAAGGCTGTGACCCATACCTGCCTAACCTCCAGTTTCTATTCTCAAGGTAAGGCTGTGACCCATACCTGCCTAACCTCCAGTTTCTATTCTCAAGGTAAGGCTGTGACCCATACCTGCCTAACCTCCAGTTTCTACTGAGTCTCAAGGTAAGGCTGTGACCCATACCTGCCTAACCTCCAGTTTCTCTATTCTCAAGGTAAGGCTGTGACCCATACCTGCCTAACCTCCAGTTTCTATTTCTACTATTCTCAAAGTAAGGCTGTGACCCATACCTGCCTAACCTCCAGTTTCTATTCTCAAGGTAAGGCTGTGACCCATACCTGCCTAACCTCCAGTTTCTATTCTCAAGGTAAGGCTGTGACCCATACCTGCCTAACCTCCAGTTTCTACTGAGTCTCAAGGTAAGGCTGTGACCCATACCTGCCTAACCTCCAGTTTCTATGAGTCTCAAGGTAAGGCTGTGACCCATACCTGCCTAACCTCCAGTTTCTATTCTCAAGGTAAGGCTGTGACCCATACCTGCCTAACCTCCAGTTTCTATTCTCAAGGTAAGGCTGTGACCCATACCTGCCTAACCTCCAGTTTCTACTGAGTCTCAAGGTAAGGCTGAGACCCTTACCTGCCTAACCTCCAGTTTCTACTGAGTCTCAAGGTAAGGCTGTGACCCATACCTGCCTAACCTCCAGTTTCTATTCTCAAGGTAAGGCTGTGACCCATACCTGCCTAACCTCCAGTTTCTATTCTCAAGGTAAGGCTGTGACCCATACCTGCCTAACCTCCAGTTTCTATTCTCAAGGTAAGGCTGTGACCCATACCTGCCTAACCTCCAGTTTCTATTCTCAAGGTAAGGCTGTGACCCATACCTGCCTAACCTCCAGTTTCTATTCTCAAGGTAAGGCTGTGACCCATACCTGCCTAACCTCCAGTTTCTATTCTCAAGGTAAGGCTGTGACCCATACCTGCCTAACCTCCAGTTTCTATTCTCAAGGTAAGGCTGTGACCCATACCTGCCTAACCTCCAGTTTCTATTCTCAAGGTAAGGCTGTGACCCATACCTGCCTAACCTCCAGTTTCTACTGAGTCTCAAGGTAAGGCTGTGACCCATACCTGCCTAACCTCCAGTTTCTACTGTCTCAAGGTAAGGCTGTGACCCATACCTGCCTAACCTCCAGTTTCTATTCTCAAGGTAAGGCTGTGACCCATACCTGCCTAACCTCCAGTTTCTATTCTCAAGGTAAGGCTGTGACCCATACCTGCCTAACCTCCAGTTTCTACTGAGTCTCAAGGTCTGTGGGATCTGTTAATGATTGACGGGTAACTGAGTTTATTATCACTGACCATAATTAAATACCAGTTCCAATTCAATAAAAAGTCCAACCCTCCAGGCGATATCATTGGCTGCTTCAAGGTTTTATTAAAAAAAAAAAACCTGGAATGATTCTAATTCATGACAATCTTTTTTTAATGGACACTTGAAACAACCAATGACAGCAGGGATCTCGATTTAGCTGTCCATTCAGAAAAGGGGGATGTAGTTAGGGGGAGTGCCGTTGTGGAAGCTCGCCGACACTTCGCTTTCCAAACTGAGCGCGGGTGAGAGGAGGTGTCGATGTTTGAGAGCCATTAGATTTAAACGTGAGCTTAAAAAATACTTCAGCATTTTACTTAAAATTAAATTAAAAATCCCTGTTATATCCTTCTATAAATACAGTTGTGCCATCAAGCTAATGTGTTAAACAGCACTAATAAAGTAAGGAAGTGTTTTGTTTTCTGCTTTTGAATCCCCAGGGCCGGAGTTTGGTGGAAGGCTGTTGAAATAAACAGAGAATGCATGATGATTTGTTACACACTATAATAACCAGCAATCTGGACTCCTGCTTAAACATTCAGAAACTATTGTGGTTGTCTCTGACACTGCCATTAAGCAGTGCTGTCTGTGAGCTTGGGTTTTCACATGTCAACATTTTAATCAGCCTCACGTCTTTCTGCCCTGGTACATATTCATGTGTAAGATGACACTGAAACCTTTGATCCTGAACACAGCATCCTTGAAGAGGGCAAACCGTTTTTACAATTGGTGCTAAACTGTCTGGAAAGTTTAGCACCAGAGCCTACTAAATTAAATACCGCCCTAATCAAGCTCCCATTACAACTTCTCACATGATACGACCAGACCCAATGAGAAGCTATCATCCTATATGGTTGCTAACTAATAATAATAATAATAATAATAATAATAATAATAATAATAATAAACACTTCCACTGATGTCACTATTCAATGTTGCTCCCGCTATATGAGGTACCCTGGAGCTAGAATCCAGCTCCAAATTTGCACCCATGATCGCTGACACCCCACTTGTTTGAACTGTGGGAGGAGGAGGTGGAGTTAGACAGCGACTTGGATAACCACCTCTGATTCTGGGGCGCATCAAACCATTTCTGCTGGTACTTGTGTGAGAACTGAATGATTATACTGGGGTTTCCAGCATGCAAACTATCTGCTGAAGCTGATCAATTAGAAAGCTGTTTGCCAGTTTCAAGATTAGGGTTACAATTTTTTTTAAAGGAATTAAATCCTGAAGACGGTGACATATTGCCATACCACATAACTGTATTTCAACAGCAAAAAGATGAAGAGACCAGGGTTCCCTTTCAAGGATGAAATGTAGCCATTACCGAATGGGTATTTACCTCCTAAAGACCTGAATCCTGAATATTTAGACTAAAGCTGCTCTTTGATCCTGTGGCACAGTCATAGGCCCGCCCCCGAGGGATCTAAAGGACAGCGCTCACAGATCTCTGCACCAGACTGACCTGATCGGACAGCCTTGTTCAGATAAGAGATATTAATGTGATACTCTGAAATGTGAAACTTTACAATGTGATATTTTGTAATGTGACACTTCGTACTGTGATATTTTGTAACAATTGTAAGTCACTCTAGATAAGGGCATCTGCTAAGAATTAAATAATAATTACATTGTTGCTTATCTGTATATATTTTGCATTTTATGTGTTTTTATACATCTTGTCTGTGATATTAAACGAATCACTGTAATAGTTTTTCTATTTAAGTGTATTTGTGTGCACTACAGCCTGTTGCTAGTTATGTCTCGCTGTGGCCTTGTGCCCCACGTGAAGCCAGCGGCTTGAGTCGCTCCTTCCCAGGGACCGAGCATCTTAAGTCGGCTAACTTTGTGCTCTCCCCCTAGGCTGCATAGCTCTGGCTGGAGCTTATTTTCTTTCTCATTTTTGCTAATTAGCACCCTACGAGATGTTTTATATTACTGACGTAATTGTTAAATTGTTCAAATGTTTTGTTGAGGTCTGGCTCAGCAGCACTGCGCAGGACCAAGATACTCGCTCTGGTTTGCCATTGCTTGTAATTTCAACCACAGTATCTCTGTGTTCTACCCTGTGAAACATGCAAGGCCTATGGAGGACAAGCACAGCAGGGGCGCTTCCTGCCTGGAGCCAGAGCACGTCGAGGAGGCGCTGGTTGATCGCAGCTTCCGTGAGTTTTGTACCCCTTTCTTCAAGAGAAGAGGTTATCACACACCTCTAAGGAGTGTTCCCTCGTCCCTTACTCCTGCTCAGGACTCTCTTAGAGAGGTTTCTATGTCCTCACCCCGTCCTCACGGTCTTTCTCATCCTCCTCGAGCTCTGCCTCTCTTTCCCCTCCCTCGCGGAAGAGGAAGAATAGTCGCCATTCCAGCTGATCAGCAGGCTCAGAACAGATGGAGAAGATCTGGGCAGCTGTTTCCCACCAGGGAGCGAATCTCACAGAGTTGCTGCAGGAATTATCTGTGCCACCTGCCCCCTTGGGGCCCCACCGGGGCTGTGAGCACAGACTGGCCACAGGAGGAGGAGTCCATTGCCATTGCCTACAGGAGCTAGTGTTCCCATCTGACAGGGAGTCGGACAGCACATCCCCAGCAGTAAAGCGCTCCCTGTCGGCAGAGCTCATACCAATAATCAGCCCCTGAACAGCTGTATTTGAGCCGTCTGGGACTTTCCAACAGGGTTATTAACACCCTACAGAGTGCCAGGGCAGTGTCCACATTCCTAGTATGGCTACAATCCCCCTCCCCATTAAAGGTCTATCTGGCAGCTATTTCAGCTTGTCAAGTCAAGATTGACTCCGTCTCCCTAGGATCTCACTTCCGGGCGGGGCAATTTCTGAAAGGGGCTCGATGGCTTCATCTGCCTGTGAAGGACATTGTTCTTCACTGGAGTCTAAACATGGTGCTTAATGCACTCATGAAGCCTCCATTTGAACCCCTGCACTCAGCTGAGCTGAAATTACTATCTTTTAAATCAGCTTTCTTGCTTGTTATCACCACTGCAAAGCGGGTAAGTGAGATGTAGGCATTCTCTATTGCGAAAACCTGCTTATTTTTTAGAGAGGCCAGGACAAAGGTCACGCTTCCTACCAATCCTGCCTTCCCGAACACTATCTCAGCTTTCCATGTCAACCAGTCTGTGGAATTAGAGGCTTTCCATCCGCCTCCTTTCCAGTCTGACAGGGAGCGACAACACCATACACTCTGCCCAGTTCAAGCCTGTTATGTTATGGGGTAAAGTTACATGGTCAAGCTCTGTCTAAGCAGTGGCTGTCCAAGTGGATAGCAGACACAGTCAGGACTGCCTATAAGCTGGCTAACCTGCCCTCCAGAAAAGCTCACGGCCCATTCTACCTGGGGCTTTATTCCAGGGTGCTTCTGTCAAGGACATATGCAACGCCGGGGTGTAGGCTACTCCCCATCCCTTCAGTAGGTTCTACAGACAATGACGTGGATCCTCAAAATCCTGGAGTGTTAAGGACGGCTTGCCAGTCGACCCTTACAACACAGGCATAGAGAAGAGTTGTTACTGGGGTACTGAATGGTGACACACAAGGCAGCCTCTCTGCTTACCCTTGTAGCATTCCGGTCATTCTGCAATCTTGCCCTTGTGACGGCTTTGGTACACTCACCCATACGGTAATGGTTACATTTCGTACTTGAAAGGGAACATTGCGTGATGATCATAAGCCTGGTTCCCTGAAATAGAAATGTAACCACTAACCTTCAAGGTTGCTGCATCCATTATTTGCAGCAGATGCCGAGAGCTTTGGTACAAATATCCAGGTCTTTAGGAGGTGAACATCCTAACGTTTTGTACTATATGCAGAACAGAGTACATAGTTAATATTGTATAACATGCTAGATAAAAATCTCCAGCAAAGACACCACCTAGATGATTATTATTTTTTGTACATACTGTAGCTTAGTAGTGCATCACTAAACACAGACAACCCATTGGAGCTCTTTCTACAGTATACTCTAATTTAAATACACCATTTCTGGAAAAGCACTCCAATCAGAGCTTCCGGACCACACTCTGCAATTAATGACTCATTCAGCTTTTAATGGAAACTGCGGCTGTCTTCAGCTCAGTAAATGACAAGAACAAGTCTTCATTGCAGTTTGTGTTTGGTAATTGGAGAGCTGGATGACAGCGCAGAATGGAATTCAGTAGGATTGAGCCACAACTGAGGTATTATTAAGTGAGAATTGTATATATTATTTAAATAATGACTCTGGCTATAGTAACACACTTGTTATACTTTCAGTTCTAATTGTGAGCTTGTTTAACCCTTTCATGAATGTCGATATCAAATGGGGACAGACCCCCCCCCCCCCCCCATTAAGCAATGGTATTTCTTTTAAGAACATTTCCAATTAAAAATATTTACTGTATGTGTCCAAAATGAATATTTTATATTTGTAGTGAATCCAATTAGAATTTTACCCCCAATCTTCTCCCAGTCTCTTTTCCCCTCACCGCAGTTATTCCCCATACAGCTCTGGAGACCGTGCATGTATGAAAGGGTTACAAAGGAACAAGAGAAAACACTGATTGTTCTCATTCAGCATGGATCTGCTACTGTCCCCTTGGTGTTCTGCCAGCTGAGAATTGAATGAAGACAGCAAGTAAGATCTCCTACATTGTGAACTCCTATAGCCTTCCAGACAGCAAAGGTGATCAGCCCAACTCCACACCAGGCACAGAGGGAGCCCCATCCCAGGGCTCTGAGAGCCAGCAAAGCCCAGCTCTCTGTAACTCCCTGCAACGCAAACACAAGGGAACACATCACTACAGGAAGAAGAACCACTCAAACCTCTCCAGATTTACATGAACTGGAAAGCAACGCAAACACATGGGAACACATCACTGCATTTGAGCAGGGGCAACTTTTGAAAGGGGTTTGATGGCTTTATCTTCCTATGAAGGACACTGTTCCTCTCTGGAGACTAAACATGGTGTTAATGCACTCATGAAGCTTCCATTTGAACCCCATTTTCTATCACAAAAGCCTGCTTATTAGGCCAGGACAAAGGACACACTTCATACCAATCCTGCTCTCTGACGCTGTACTGTCAATCATTCCTGCTCTCTGACGCTGTCCTGTCAATCATTACTGCTCTCTGACACTACCCTGTCAATCATTCCTGCTCTCTGACACTACCCTGTCAATCATTCCTGCTCTCTGACACTGCCCTGTCAATCAATCATGCTTTCTGATGATGCCCTGTCAATCATCCCTGCTCTCTGACACTACCCTGTCAATAATTCCTGCTCTCTGATGCTACCCTGTCAATCATTCCTGCTCTCTGATGCTACCCTGTCAATCATTCCTGCTCTCTGATGCTGTCCTGTCAATCATTCCTGCTCTCTGACTCTGTCCTGTCATCATTCGATATAATTAGGACCTTAGGAAGTTTTCAGGTTTTATTTTTGATCACACAATGTCCCTTTAAACTCATTTTCAGCCGATTCTGTTTCCTAAGTAAACGCAGAAAACGCTGTTAATTATAAAACAATGTCACTTGTTTTTACCTTCATATCTTGACTGAGCCCGATTCTGTTTTGCTTTATTATTATTTAAAATAGACGTGGCAAATTACACTAATTGCTCATCGCTAATCCTAACTGCATTTCATTCTTGCGGTCGCCTAGTTTATTTTCACTCGTTTAACAGTTGCCCTGACAGATTTTCTATTTACCATATAATACCCAGTTTAAAATATCCTTGATTTGTAGCACAGAAAAACAGAATCTTAAACTCAGTCTTTAATTGGTAGTTTTCTCTTTTTTGGATGCAGAGTCAGCTTAACAACAACTAATTAACATTTAAGGAGGCAGAAAGTTCACGAAATGTTCAAGGCCTAGTTATAATAGACTATAATATATACAGGAATAAAGGAATACATGGAAAAACACTCAATACCAGGATGCCTGAAGGGTTAAGTAGAAAGGAATAGTAGATCAATACATCATTAACTATGCAGGAAGTGACATCACAAGCACATAAATTATTTAAACTGAAATATGTGAGTGTAGTTGCTGTCAGAATGGCACATACGCTTTATACATACATTATATATATACATATACACACACACACACACATATATATATATAGATAGATAGATAGATAGATAGATAGATAGATAGGCTTTAGCTGGTTTTTAAACAAATATATACAAATAAAGGAAAAAATACAAAAAGATCTATGAACAGGAACTTACGAATAAAGGTTGAATAAGTGGGGTCTGAGAAGACAAAAAGCAGTAAAAGGCTGAACAGTCCTGAGGAGAACTGGTGTCGTTACTTTCAGGTAAACAACATCCGCTTTGAAAACACAAAGTACTTTTTTTTTTTTTACTTTGCAATGGACTTCTCATTTCGTCTTGTTCGTCACAAATTGTTTCTTTTTAGAGAAACTGATTGTCTGTTTCCAGTTTAAGTTTGCAAAAAATATATGTATAATTAACTTAACATTTTTGTTTTGTTTTTACTACAAACCTTATGGCTCTATAGCTTCGCATGAAGAAGGACGCTAGATCAGATGATTTAAACTAATCTCGGGATACAAATAAAATGTAACCTACTGCAAAGAAAATTACTGGAATGAAAAGGTATTTATTGTGAGAAAGTAACCGAGAGTAGTGTCCATTATTGCTTATAAAGGCTGAGAATAAATGTGTACTATGTCATTGCAATCACTCAGTGAACAATGTCTTGTAATCTGCCCAAACATTCATATTGTTAAACAAAACTTTCAGGAAGTATTGTAAGAGCTCTCTGGTCATAGAATAGCACATTTTTATCAATGTATCTTTAAGCAGAATACAAATAATTTACATTAAAAAAACTAGTGTTAAAAAAAAAGGAAAAGTTTGTATGGTTTCTGAAGTACTCGAAGTATGTTCTTCGACACCACTTCCAAGCTACTACCGTAAACAATTGATTTTTTGTGAATTCTTATGAGAGTCAAATACAGCCAAAAAATACCTGTCCTGTGTGAGCATCCCACTGAAAAATGCTTGGTCCTGAAATTTTAGTATGCATACCACTTTCTGACAGCTGTTTCTACCACAGGGGGGCGAGGGATGAGAAAGAGCGAGCACGGGAGGAAGGAGAGGGGAGAGGGGCGAGGGATGAGAAAGAGCGAGCACGGGAGGAAGGAGAGGGAAGGGGGAGAGGCATGAGAAAGAGCGAGCAGTGAGAGAGAAGGAGCGAGGACGAGAGGAAGGAGAGGGAGAGAAGGGAGAGGGTGAGCACGGGAGGAAGGAGAGGGGAGAGGGGCGAGGGATGAGAAAGAGCGAGCACGGGAGGAAGGAGAGGGGAGAGGGAGAGGGATGAGCCTCCCGTCCGAGGATCTCTTCCCGAGAGGGGCTGGGATGAGAAAGAGCGAGCACGTGAGGAATGATAGAGGAGAGGGCGAGGGATTGAAAAGAGCGAGCACCCTAGAGGAAGGAGAGGGGAGAGGGCGAGAAGATTTCTAGCGCCGCACTCAACGCGGAGTAATCCCTGCTCGAGGCCCTGAGATGGAGAGACTGAGCACTGAGCGTCTCGGGAGGGCGAGATATTCCTCTCCCCTCTCGGGATGCTCCCTGAGCTTGGATAGGGAGAGCCGAGCACGCCTGTGCCCTAGTAAGAGAGATGGGGAGAGGGGACGAGGAATACTGTGCCCTGAGCCCTCCCTAAGCACGGAGGAAGGGAGGGGAGAGGGAGAGGGATGAGAATGAGCGCCTCGGGAGACGGAGGGGAGAGGGAGATGGACGGGTATGATAAAGAGCAAGCACGGGAGGAAGGTTTCCTCTCTCTAGGGACTTTGAGAAAGAGCTTCGCACGTGCCAGGAAGGAGAGGGGAGAGGGCTAGGGTTGAGAAAGAGCGAGCACGGAGCCGGAGCCTCCCTCTCCTTAGGAGAAGCTCCGAGACACTCGTTCTCGAGCTAGCGCCCTCCTTCCTCTCCCCCTCTCGAGAGGGGAGAGTGAAGAGAAGGAGCGAGCACGGGAGGAAGGAGAGGGGAGAAGGGCGAGGGATGAGAAAGAGCGAGCACGGGAGGAAGGAGAGGGGAGAGGGGCGAGGAATGAGAAAGAGCGAGCACGGGAGGAAGGAGAGGGGAGAGGGGCGAGGGATGAGAAAGAGCGAGCACGGGAGGAAGGAGAGGGGAGATGGGCTGACGAGGGATGAAAGAGCGAGCACGGGAGAAGGAGAGGGGAGAGGGATGAGGGATGAAGAAAGGCACGATCACCGTGGAGGCGACTAGTGGAGTTGGAGAGTCTGCTAGGATAGAAGATACGAGCACGGGAGGAAGGAGAGGGGGAGATGGAGAGGGAATTGCGAATCCCTTCAAGCTCCTCCTGGGAGAGGAGGGCAAGAGAGGACTGGGGATGAGAAAAGAGCAAGCACGGAGTGAAAGGGGGGAGAGGAATAGGGTTCATCTAGGGATGAAAGAACCGCGCGAGCGAGCCCAACTGGAGAAGGAGAGGGGAGAAGGGCTAGGGATCTCTTACATCTAGCACCGGGAAAAGAGAACAGCACGGGAGGTAACGTGGAGAGGGGGAAGGGCGAGGGACCGAAACCGGACAAGCCCTCTCGTCCCGACTCGCTCGCCACTCCTACCACCTGGAGAGGGGGAGAGAGGTGAAGGAGGGATTGAGAACGTTCTAGCTCCTTTGAACTGAGAGCACTCTCCCCGTAAGGATGAGGAGGGGAGAGGGGCTAGGGATGAGAAAGAGCGAGCACGGGAGGAAGGAGAGGGAGAAAGCTGATGTGCACTAGCAGATCCGAGAAAGAGCCCGGGAGGAAGGAGAGGGAGAGGGGCCTGACTGATGAGAAGCTCCCGCCGCGAGCACCCGCGAAGGACTGGAGGAGGATAGGGAAATCGGACTCCGTGGATGAGAAAGAGCTCCCGGGGAAGAACGAGCACGGGAGGAAGGAGAGGGGAGAGGGGCTAGGGATGAGAAAGAGCGAGCACGGGAGGAAGGAGAGGGGAGAGGGGCGAGGGATGAGAATGAGCAAGCACGGAAGGAGAGGGGCGAGGGATGAGAAAGAGCAAGCACGGGAGAAAGGAGAGGGGCTAGGGATGAGAAAGAGCGAGCACGGGAGAAAGGACAGGGGAGAGGGGCGAGGAATGAGAATGAGCAAGCACGGAAGGAGAGGGGCGAGGAATGAGAATGAGCGAGCTCGGGAGGAAGGAGAGTGGAGAAGGGCGAGGGTTGATAAAGAGTGAGCACGGGAGGAAGGAGAGGGGAAAGGGCCGAGGGTTTGGAGATGGGAATTCGGGGCAGTGTGATGAATGGATAAGAACTTTACCACTACTGCAGCAGCAGCACATACAAGTTACCATATTTTCAAATGGTATAGTTTTCGATGGTGACTGCAAAATCACTAAATAATGCAATGTGTGTGTTTTTCGATGGGTTCATTACCGACATGTTTCACGATAAACTTGTAACAAACAGTCTACAGCTATTGTATTTGATCTATTTCTTCAACAACGGCTACTGTCGGTCAGATCTGATCTTACCTTTAACTAATAAAAATGTATTTTCTTCATTTTCGCCAGACAGCGAGGATCACTCACCGTTGACATTGCTGTTCGCTGTTTTTTCCTCTGGGCGCCGCCATATTTTACGAACATTTTGTGCCCACTGTAAACATAAGAACATAAGAAGAACATAAGAAAGTTTACAAACGAGAGCAGGCCATTCGGCCCATCTTGCTCGTTTGGTTGTTAGTAGCTTATTGATCCCAAAATCTCATCAAGCAGCTTCTTGAAGGATCCCAGGGTGTCAGCTTCAACAACATTACTGGGGAGTTGATTCCAGACCCTCACGATTCTCTGTGTAAAAAAGTGTCTCCTATTTTCTGTTCTGAATGCCCCTTTTTCTAAACTCCATTTGTGACCCCTGGTCCTTGTTTCTTTTTTCAGGCTGAAAAAGTCCCTTGGGTCGACAC
The DNA here is from genome assembly GCF_017654505.1 of Polyodon spathula. Taxonomy (NCBI): domain Eukaryota; kingdom Metazoa; phylum Chordata; class Actinopteri; order Acipenseriformes; family Polyodontidae; genus Polyodon; species Polyodon spathula. The sequence continues at coordinate 636,449 of NC_054538.1, read as the reverse complement.
TGTCAATACCTTTTAGAATTTTGAATGCTTGAATTAGGTCGCCACGTAGTCTTCTTTGTTCAAGACTGAACAGATTCAATTCTTTTAGCCTGTCTGCATATGACATGCCTTTTAAGCCCGGAATAATTCTGGTCGCTCTTCTTTGCACTCTTTCTAGAGCAGCAATATCTTTTTTATAGCGAGGTGACCAGAAATGAACACAATATTCAAGATGAGGTCTTACAAGTGCATTGTACAGTTTTAACATTACTTCCCTTGATTTAAATTCAACACTTTTCACAATGTATCCGAGCATCTTGTTAGCCTTTTTTATAGCTTCCCCACATTGCCTAGATGAAGACATTTCTGAGTCAACAAAAACTCCTAGGTCTTTTTCATAGATTCCTTCTCCAATTTCAATATCTCCCATATGATATTTATAATGTACATTTTTATTTCCTGCGTGCAGTACCTTACACTTTTCTCTATTAAATGTCATTTGCCATGTGTCTGCCCAGTTCTGAATCTTGTCTAGATCATTTTGAATGACCTTTGCTGCTGCAACAGTGTTTGCCACTCCTCCTACTTTTGTGTCGTCTGCAAATTTAACAAGTTTGCTTACTATACCAGAATCTAAATCATTAATGTAGATTAGGAATAGCAGAGGACCTAATACTGATCCCTGTGGTACACCGCTGGTTACCACACTCCATTCTGAGGTTTTTCCTCTAATCAGTACTTTCTGTTTTCTACATGTTAACCACTCCCTAATCCATGTACATGTGTTTCCTTGAATCCCAACTGCGTTCAGTTTGAGAATTAATCTTTTGTGCGGGACTTTGTCAAAAGCTTTCTGGAAATCTAAATAAACCATGTCATATGCTTTGCAATTATCCATTATCGATGTTGCATCCTCAAAAAAATCAAGCAAGTTAGTTAGACACGATCTCCCTTTCCTAAAACCATGTTGACTGTCTCCCAGTACCCTGTTACCATAAAGGTAATTTTCCATTTTGGATCTTATTATAGTTTCCATAAGTTTGCATATAATAGAAGTCAGGCTTACTGGTCTGTAGTTACCTGGTTCAGTTTTGTTTCCCTTTTTGTGGATCGGTATTACGTTTGCAATTTTCCAGTCTGTCGGTACCACCCCTGTGTCAAGAGACTGCTGCATGATCTTGGTTAGCGGTTTGTAAATTACTTCTTTCATTTCTTTGAGTACTACTGGGAGGATCTCATCCGGCCCAGGGGATTTGTTTATTTTAAGAGCTCCTAGTCCCTTTAACACTTCTGCCTCAGTTATGCTAAAGTTATTTAAAACTGGATAGGAACTGGATGACATGTGGGGCATGTTGTCAGTATCTTCCTTTGTAAAAACTTGTGAAAAGTAATCATTTAACATATTTGCTATTTTTTTTTTCTTCATCTACGATTTTGCCATTTGTATCTCTTAAACATTTAATCTCCTCTTTGAATGTTCTCTTGCTGTTGTAATATTGGAAAAACATTTTGGAATTGGTTTTAGCTCCCTTAGCAATGTTCATTTCTATTTCTCTCTTGGCCTTTCTAACTTCCTTTTTGACTTGCGTTTGCAGTTCTGTGTACTCTTTCTGCGTACTTTCTTTTTGGTCCTTTTTTAATGCTCTGTAAAGTGCCTTTTTTCGCTGAATATTTTTTTTAATTGATCTATTAAACCATTTTGGCAATTTAGTTTTACATTTAGATTTGTCTACTTTAGGGATGTAATTGTTTTGCGCCTCTAGTACTACATTTTTGAAGAACAACCATCCTTCTTCTGTGGGTGTTTTCTCTATTTTACTCCAATCTACTTCTGTTAGTCTCTGTTTCATGTCTTCATAGTTTGCTTTTCTAAAATTGTAAACCTTAACTTTAGTCTTTACTTTTGGGGATTTAAAAAACACTTCAAATGAGACCATGTTATGGTCTGAGTTTGCCAGTGGTTCTCTGACCTCTGTTTTAGTTGTTCTATCTTCGTTATTTGAAAAGACTAAATCAAGGCATGCCTCCCCTCTAGTGGGTGCCTTCACAAATTGTGTTAGGAAGCAGTCATTTGTCATTTCCACCATTTCTATTTCATCCTTCGCGCTACCCACCGGGTTTTCCCATTTTATTTGGGGGAAGTTGAAATCCCCCATTAGTATGGCTTCTCCTTTGCTACACACATTTCTAATGTCATTGTATAACAGATTATTGTGCTCACCGTCTGAATCTGGCGGTCTATAGCATGCTCCTATTATTATGCCTTTTGAATTTTTGTCTGTTATTCTGACCCATATTGATTCGGTTTTATTTTCTTTGTCCAGGTTTAACACCTGGGCTTCAAGACTGTTTCTTATGTATAGCGCTACCCCTCCTCCTCTTCTGTCCTGCCTGTCTTTCCTATACAGTGTATACCCACAAATATTATATTCGTTCGACCCACTACACGTAAAAATTAAAATAATTTAGCATGGTCTTCCTTTAGCAAGAAAACAAGGCAAAAAAAAACCCGAATTTTAATTAACACCATTTTTATAATATATACGTCAATTCAAAGTAGCTCTTAAGTAGCAGGAAATATCCAGTTTATACATGAAAACATTGTTTTCTTCCAAAGCAAGTGTTTTCTATGCGGGCTATATACGGTGACGGGCAGAAGGGACGCCCGTGTAAATTGCATGTACAAGAGGATGCGTAATATAAGGAATGGATTAAATGCTTGGAATTCAACTTCAGATCAAATGATGGCGCGAAATTGTATTATACAATTATATTTTAACTGAAAGACTGCAGGTCTGGAAGGACAGAGCACTTGATAGATGGGTAGAATTACATTACCCTGTGCAACGTGGTGTTACACGCGCCTATAATAGTCCTTATTAAAAAACAAAATCACCGGGAGTTGTAGTTTCCAAAGTCCGGGCTTTTCGAAAAGACATTTTAAAGAAAGCTGCACTCCAGCCCTCACAGTATCCTGCGCGACTGGGTGTGGGCGCTGTACAGACAGGCGATCTGGAATTATTATTTTATATTTCGTACGTGAAGGTGGCGGCAGTGTTAACACGCTTCATCTTGAAACAGTACATTCATCAGAAAAGAGAACAGTGTAGTTATTTTATTCATACGAGGGGTATTGCAACTTTTTTTTTTTAACCAGTGCCGACAAACAGAGACGTGGCACGGAGCACTTGCGTGTGTTTTTTATATAGAAGATCACAGAAGCCTGTCAGTCCACTGCTTTCTCTTCGTGTTTTGCAATGAGGGCAGAGTGCGATGCTGTGAAATCATCCACTGTCGTTCCGATGAGTGCTGGCAGGGCTGTCGCTCTTCTTCGACCAGCCTGCCCGGCTGACGATGCCATTTCTACATGTAAAGCGCGTGAGGATGCTGTTTTAAATGCTACCCCCCCCCCCCAAAAAAAAAAAAAAAAAAAAAACAGGATACAAAATAAGTTTAAAAAAAATTAACGGCACATGTCACCAATACTGGGTTCCGTATGCTATAGCTGCTTGGAAAAGCAGTGGAAGCGAAGAGCGGTTCTTTTGAGGGATTATTGGAAGTGACACCCTGTGTCGTCCTGAATTGAAAAGTGCTTCACGTATGGGTAACAAAACTGTCAAAATCTGAAGCGAGATGAAGTGCAACACAGCCAGATGACTTGATGATGTTGAGAACGGCCTTTAAGGACTAAATAAAAGAAGTGTCATTATAGATTGAGGAAGCGCTGGGGAGTTTAGAGAGGGTCGATCGAAATGAACTGGGGACGGGACGGGACGGGACGGGGACGTTAGTTTTTAATAATAATTAAAGTTGTTAATAATAATTAAGATAGTTAATAGTTAAGATGACATGTTTGTGGAAAACTCAAGTCGGAAAAGTTATATTAATTAAAAAAAAAAAAAAAAAATGTTTTCACTGGCCTGGCCTTTTTATTACACTGACACATTTCAAAGGAACAGCAATCTTAACTACATTAGAATCACTAATACAGTGTGAATTACTATGTATTACCGGACATCCTTTTAACATGTACACGGCTTTAAAAAGTGGCTAGATTTCAGTTAATTGACACATAACTCGTGACGTTGTTGCACATTCAGTTATTTAGCGAGCATTGGAGCTGAATTCTTTTCCAGTCATACGCAGTATTATGTGCGTGGAAGATGTTTCTTTTCTTCGTTGAATGGTAGTCATTCCCCTGTATGTGAGTGTTTACATAAGCAGCCCGTTAGGAGGGTTGCAGTTTCCGCATTTTGCCTCAGCGCAGCGGCAGTGTGCTGGGATTGTGCTGGGATTGTGCTGGGATCTGCTCATTGATGCTTCCCGGCGGTGGTGGGCCCATGAAAGACTGCGAGTACAGTCAGATAAGTACTCGCAGCTCGTCGCACATGGAGTCCGCACACACAAGCAACACTCCCAGGAGGAAATGGGAAGTTTTCCCCGGCAGGAACACGTTTCTCTGCAATGGAAGGATTATAATGGCTCGACAGACCGGCGTCTTTTATTTCACCCTGGTTCTCATTGTGGTCACCAGCGGACTGTTCTTCGCTTTTGAGTAAGTGTTTTTTGTTTATTGCATTATACGTGTTTTATGATTGGCTGCACGCTGCTTCTGCCTCTCCCCATGCTCCAGATTTCCAGGATTGCATTAACACATTAGCATGGCTTTACCTGCATACAGGTATATCAGGGACTGTAATCACTAGTTCTTCACTTAGTTACGTGTTCAGGTTTTAATCTTTGTAAAAACTGCAAAGTAACTTTTTTCGTTAGCCAAAAAAACCCCCCATAAAACTGACCAGTGAGACATGGCTTCAGTACATATAGGAATAGGCTTTATGAAACAGCTTTGCTGTTTTCTACATGAATCGGGATAGTTACAAAGGTATGTCGGTTCTTGACATTGTGTTCGTTTGCAGTAAATCGATACAATGCAGAAAGCAGATATAATGAAAAGAGCCTGGATCTCTGGCTGCAGAGTTGCTCACAGACACGTAGTGGAGTGGGTGAAGAAATGCATTCACATGCACCTGCAGTGTCCACGCTAAACAGGGACATATCCCGAACAGTAATCTGTATAAAACTGCCACAGACTTTTTGATGGTAGAATTGGCACGGGTGTGGAAGTAATTTTGATTAATTATACTAACAGCTAAAACTGAGTTTAAAAAAAAAAAGTTCCATATACAGTAACATTTAAAAAAAATAAAACCTAAGATGCATTCATTAAAAAAAAAAAAAAAAGTTGTTTTATAGATGTTGAATTGAACATTGTCATTGAATGTGCAGTTTTTCTTTGTTTGATTCGCTATACTTATAATTCTTGGCTTGTTCATTAAATTTTAATGTAAAATATTACTGCTCATCATGACACAGCACAAATGAGTCTGCCTTTAATCACGCAGACCTTTCTTCACAAGACAAGATCAGTGCCAGTATCAGGTGACAATGCTGGTTGTATTTTTAATCGCCCTTTGTTGTCCAGGAAGTGGCAGGACGTATCCATACCAGATTAGCGCTACAGCTTCAGTGCCGAGAGAGACGTTCGCGTTATGGAATACCCGGCCACTTCTCAAACTGATGGGTTTCTGGCTAGTCTGGACAATGCAGAGAACTGCTGGGTTCATGTAAAGAAACAATTTATAACAATGAAGGGCACGGTAGAAGAGGTGAAACCATTGTACCGGAATGACTCATTCAAAATCTCACATGCACTTCGGTTTCCGAAAAGGTCAGCATTACATAAATCTGGTTATTTATTTTTATTGCAATAAAATGGTTACCATTTTATTTTTTTATTCTAGTGGGGAATGGAAATCTACCAGTGATTCGCGCATTTATTCAAAAAGAAGGGCCAACCCATGGTGATAGGCTGGAATATCAATTCCCCCCCCCCCCCTGTGACCTGTTTTGACCAATCAAGATAGAGTATTTAAAAGACCCATTGTATAATAGGAGTAATGCATTCTGCTGGGATGACATCATGCCTCGGGTGGTTGGGCACCAGGCTGCAGACAGAGTGGTCCAGCCCAGAGAAGTGATGTCATCCTGGAGTGCATTATTCTATACAATGGCTCACACTGTAAAACTTAGCAAATAAGACTCATTTCATATGTTTAAAAGTGATTTGAATTAGACAAATGTAGTAAAGTGTTAATGATGACGCTGTAATAATATATGAATGTTCTGTCTCAGGGGTGGTTCATTTAAGTGTCTGTTTGAGCCTGCTCTGAGCCCCGCGTAACTGGTTATGTCATACGACTGTCCAGACCTATTTCTGACAGAGGCATACAATTGTGGTAGAAATGTATTGAGGTGTTCTGTTGTGATAGTTTTCAAGTTTATATTTGTGTTACTATCACTCACACAGTAATAAAAAACTTTGCCTGCCCAGTTGGTTTGTCGTTTCGTGGATGCTTCATTTCTGTCAGATTCTATCTTGTCTAGTCCCTCAGAGTTGATCTCCGGGTGTGTGGGTTGTTTTTTTCTCTCATTGAAACGTGCTGTCTGGTCTCCTGGCTGCTCTGTGTTTTGAAGGCTTTTTGACAGATGAGGTTTCCACAGTTGTCATGTTGTTATTGTAAAATTCACTTCAGGAATTGTGTCATTTATTCTGTGTTATTGACAGTTGTGGTGGATTGATATCTCTTCTGGGTTTTCAGTGAGAAGGTTGCTGGTACTAGATCTGAGATAGTATGCTGGGATAACATCCCGTGTCTAGTGCAAGGCTGACGATCCGAGCTCAGGAATTTTTCTTGCCATTGTATAATGTACAACAATCTCCTATTGTTTTGACGCCCCATGCACAGTGTCCAATTAAGGAGCTTGTGGTGCTGTAACCCTTACATATCAATGGCAGGATGCACATGCTTTGAGTAGGGCTGGAACAAGACACTAAAGTCATGATAGGATACCTATTGCAAATATGCAGGTGAGAGCATGTATTCCTGTATCGCAGTACGCAGGTGAGAGCATGTATTCCTGTATCGCAGTATGCAGGTGAGAGCATGTATTCCTCTATGCACAATGAATCATTACAATGTGTTATGTTGTGCTATACACAGTGAATGGTTACTATGAATCTGCTAAGTGCTCCTGTCACAGTGCTCTGTGAAGCTGGCCCTTGGTTTCTATCAATAGCTTGCTAGCTAGCATCCTGCTAAGTGCTCCTGTAGCAGTGCTGTGTGAAGCTGGCCCTTGGTTTCTATCAATAGCTTGCTAGCTAGCATCCTGCTAAGTGCTCCTGTAGCAGTGCTGTGTGAAGCTGGCCCTTGGTTTCTATCAATAGCTTGCTAGCTAGCATCCTGCTAAGTGCTCCTGTAGCAGTGCTCTGTGAAGCTGGCCCTTGGTTTCTATCAATAGCTTGCTAGCTAGCATCCTGCTAAGTGCTCCTGTAGCAGTGCTCTTTGAAGCTGGCCCTTGGTTTCTATCAATAGCTTGCTAGCTAGCATCCTGCTAAGTGCTCCTGTAGCAGTGCTCTTTGAAGCTGGCCCTTGGTTTCTATCAATAGCTTGCTAGCTAGCATCCTGCTAAGTGCTCCTGTAGCAGTGCTCTGTGAAGCTGGCCCTTGGTTTCTATCAATAGCTTGCTAGCTAGCATCCTGCTAAGTGCTCCTGTAGCAGTGCTCTTTGAAGCTGGCCCTTGGTTTCTATCAATAGCTTGCTAGCTAGCATCCTGCTAAGCGCTCATGTAGCAGTGCTGTGTGAAGCTGGCTCCTGGTTTCTATCATTCTCTCTATCAATTAATTATGGACATCCCAGAAATAAAACTAATTCGCAGGAACTCTTGTTTAAACTCCAGTCATGTAAATATGACTGGTAGCTGTGACCTATTGTCTTCAATGCGATGCTCCACTGTCTTCTGGGATTCTTTGTCACCAGTGATTATTATTGTACAATTAAAAACAATTTTAAAAATGGTCCTTTTTTTTTTTTGTTCTAGCCCTCGCCTTACCCAGAAACAGTTAACAATACCGACTTTTTTAAAACCGTTCTATCACTATTATACAGATATGTTTCTTTATTAAGTAATAATATGACAAGTTTTTCAGTAAGGACGACTGCAAGCCAAAGGTTGCTTGTTAAAATCTCTGTGGGTCTCTTCACAGGGGGCTGTGGAACTGCAGATTGCCATGTAATTCTGTCTTTCTACAAATGTTAAGACATCTTCATGTCTCTGTTGGGAAATCAAGCTGAGCTTGAATGCTCTTGGTGGCAGTATGCTATTAGGCAGTGCTTGCCCCTTTATCTCTTGGAGGGTGATTGTATTACTGTACAAACAGATGACTAATTACCTGTAGCACATATGCACTTGAGAGATGTTTTCTACAATCCAGTTTGTGTGTATTTGTTGGTTAATATTGACGGTACCCATCTGAGTAAGCTAATAATGAAATAGCCTTAGTGTTTCTATAGGAGACTAGAATGTATAGGGTACTGCAGTATGCTGAATGAAATGCTTTGTTCACAATGTGAACGTTTTGTTATAAACTTTTACAGGTACTGTAATGTCTCTGCGTGATAACATTAGTCAGTTAACAGTTTTAAATCAAAAGTAAGCCTGATGCATTGTACAGTGAGAACAATAATCTGTTATTTAAATTTGCTACTGTTATCATAAAGTGGGATTTGATGGGTTTTATGTATTGCATGATATAAGGTATGTGTCATATCCCAGTATAGTCCATTTAAAAAGATGTCTGTGGAAGAGATTGCTTTAGCTGTACCAGTCCTATAGGGAGCCTGCTGTTTAGACCACAGCTTTGCTTGTGACTGTTGTGCAGACCCAGGGAGTGTTCTCTGCTGTACTCTCTCCCCACCTGACAGACCTGTACTGTATACTGTCCTATAGCTACGTTATCAGCAGTCAGTCTGACAAAGTAGTTGCAGTACTGTGACATAGCTTACTTGTACATCCCTGTCACGGCACACATTACACAATGAGCACAGTATGTGTTAAAGCAGGTAATGACCTACAGTACTGTGCATCTACCATTTGTACGTGTGAGGTCAGTTAAGACCTTATGAAATATGAAATGTCCCTCCAAGCAAGCTGGTCAAACGTTATCTGCTGCATGTTAATTATTAGTGCATTACTGTCTTGGTAAGCATCCTTTAGCTCTGTAACCAAGATAATGGAATATTTATGAGTGAGACTGAGGCTGACGTTTGACTACTGTTGGTATCAGCACTGCAGGACATCTCTCAAAATGACACCCGATCCTTTCTCACAGCAGAGTCAGTCACAGTGCAATACAGCAAAGGAACTCTTTCAGTTCTTTCAAATAATTTCAGTCCTCAAATGGCCACAATAGCCTACACACTAATAGCAAACGTCCAATCAAATAAATGTGATTGCTGCATGCTAAGCCATAAAAATAAATACATTAATAATAATAATAATAATAATTATTATTATTATTATTAAACCACAGGGCGCAAATAAAAATGAAAGCATAAAGGACAATATTAACACTTCTGCCCTTTTTACACACAGTATAGTATCCTAAAGCTCTTTTACAATAAAACATAAAGACCATACAGACAAAACAGAAATGAGAAATAAGCAATAACATCCATACAATTAAAAAAAGAAAGAAAAAGACATTCAATCAGGCACTTTTTTAAAATTGTATTGGTGTTGATTTGATTTGGTTTTGCTAGGTTTGTTGTTACTGTTATACAGCGCCTTGATCTCTTGAAAGACGCTTTTATAAATTCAACAAATAATTTTTTATTTTAATAATAATAATCAACACGATCAAATGTATGTAATAAAATAAAGAACAGAAGGCTTTATATTATAGCCTAATAAATACAGGAGTGTAGTGTATTTGTAAACACTGATATGATATTAAACAACTTTCGTTTTATAGTCTAAGCTTTCACAATTATTTTCATCAAATCGAGAGATCTTGCTAGGAACGCAGGATCGATGAGGGAGGCAGTGCCTGCTGTGTGCTGTTTTTCATAGAGTGTTTCGATAGTGTTTAGTTTGTCAGTTTTTGGAAGGAAAAGACAAGGTAAGCTGTTGTACTTGTACTTGTTTTAAGAGATGTCATAACTGAATCAATAGATGTTATGTGATAACATTCTTTTAAAAAACTAAAATGCAATCGCACTTTAAAAACAGTTGCCACGCCAATTTTAATAGGCTACTGTTTAGCCAGAGAGCACGTGCTGACACATTACAAGGAATAAATGCGACTGGAACATTAAACATTAAAGCATTGTTAGTGCTGAACAGACTGCTGCAAGCATTCTGGAGCACCCAGTATGAGCCGAGTGATCGCTGTGGTTCAGAGAAACGCTCAGTGCTCTCCACTGGCAGCTCTGCCAAACCAACCAAGGAAGTGAAGCACAGTGCTGTCTCTACTCTCTCTATATACAGGTCAGTCGGTTCTGAACTCTGTCTACGCTCTCTGGATACAGGTCAGTCGGTTCTGAACTCTATCTCTGCTCTCTGTGGATACAAATCAGTCGGTTCTGAACTCTGTCTACGCTCTCTGGATACAGGTCAGTCGGTTCTGAACTCTATCTCTGCTCTCTGTGGATACAGGTCAGTCGGTTCTGAACTCTGTCTACGCTCTCTGGATACAGGTCAGTCGGTTCTGAACTCTATCTCTGCTCTCTGTGGATACAGGTCAGTCGGTTCTGAACTCTGTCTACGCTCTCTGGATACAGGTCAGTCGGTTCTAAACTCTATCTCTGCTCTCTGTGGATACAGGTCAGTCGGTTCTGAACTCTGTCTACGCTCTCTGGATACAGGTCAGTCGGTTCTGAACTCTGTCTCTACTCTCTCTGGATACAGGTCAGTCGGTTCTGAACTCTGTCTCTGCTCTCTCTGGATACAGGTCAGTCGGTTCTGAACTCTGTCTCTGCTCTCTCTGGATACAGGTCAGTCAGTACAGACAACTGCAGGTCCAGTCCCTTCATCTTGTCCCTCCTCCCTTTGGAGAGACATATGAATCTGTCCTGTTTTCCCGGCTCTGGATTTATGTGGACACTGTAATCTTGGTGTGCTGTAATGTGTAGCAGTGTATTACAGTGACAGGGTGTGCTGTACTGTGTAGCAGTGTGTTACAGTGACTGGGTGTGCTGTATGGTGTAGCAGTGTGTTAGTGACTGGGTGTGCTGTACTGTGTAGCAGTGTGTTACAGTGACGGGGTGTGCTGTACTGTGTAGCAGTGTGTTACAGTGACGGGGTGTGCTGTACTGTGTAGCAGTGTGTTACAGTGACGGGGTGTGGTGTACTGTGTAGCTACTGTGTCACTGCTACAAGAAAAATGTGTGAAATGAAAATCGTTGTGCACTAGTGCATTTCATCTTGATAACACAGACAACTAGTAAACACTGACATGTACTGGAGGAGGCAGCCCGGTGCTGCAAGGCCAGTTGTTTTGTGTTTGTTTTCAAGAGCAGTCTGTTTTGAGTAAATCGTTGTCACAGATGGTTTGAGTGGTGCGTGTGGGTGATGACGTCAGATTAGGAAATGAAACATAAACACTGGATGGTACGGGGCTAAACCACGCTGCTGCACTCGTCTTTAATAAACAAAATAAATAGTTAAACAAAACAAAACGCTTTACATGAAACAAAAGAGCACAAGGGGCAAAACAAAACGAACACAAACAATAATTCACGTTTACTTTAGAATGAGTACCTTTTACTCTCTGGCTGGTAGCATTCGCTCTCGCTGTGATTGTCCAACTCTCCAACAACCATGAGCCCAGAGGGGGTCTTTTATACTGTGGCTGGAGCCTTAACTACCCATTTAATAAATGACCTCATTGAGGCTCCAGCCACATTCCCACTGGTTTTATTGGGATGGGGAATTTACCCCCATCCATGCTCACTGCACTTTTTTCACTGGTCTCCAATTATAGCAGGCCTTGTTTTGCGTTGTGTCATTTTTTTTTCGTAAGGAATCAGTCCTGGACCAATCGTTCACCAACAGTCATTTATTGCAGGTACAATACCTCACACACTGCATCGCAGGAAAAAGAAAAAGATGGCTGAAATTGACCTCCTCTGATACCACATCTACATACATCAAAGGAAACCAATTCATTTTCTATACAGAAATAATAATATAAAAAAGCATGTGCCTATTCATACAGATAACTTAATTTCTAATTAAACTTTTAAATGTTTACTCATTATAATTTCCATTTACACATTACTATATTTACAATTTAACAAAATTATTATGTTCTATATACATAGACATTTATATTCATTATGTTTCTATTATGTAGTTATATTGGGGGACAATAATAAAAAATAAAAAAGACAAAAAATAAACCTTTCCCACTACATATCATCATACACAAACACATTAATAACGATATGTAGAATAATTAAACCAACTAATATAGTAATAAAAATATATATTTTCCAGAGAAATAAGAGCGATGTGGAAAGACAACCTACCTGTACCAAGTACATCACAAACTGGGCAGTAAGTCATTGCAGTGACAACGGTTTCTTACAGATGGACTTCCTTCAGATGCTGAATCAATTACCTTATTGTCTTCTTCCTCTATTGGCAATGGTAAAAAGTTCACGGGCGTGATGAGATTGCGATGCACAGTTTAACAGACAGTGTTCATGTTGTGGATCACAAAGGTGCGAAGGGCTTCGTTCTTCTTGACCACGATGTAGATATCACTTTCCCAACTGTCTGCAAGCTTCCTTTTTCCATGTTCTCCCATGTTTGCTCACAATACTGTGTCTCCAGTATCGATAGATTGACTGTTTTCCTTTCTGTTGTAGACATCAGCCTGGCACTTCTGCGACTTTGTGGAATGGTGTTGTGCCAATTGCATTGCCTCACAGACCCTTCAGAGCAGAGACATAAGTGTTGAGATCCACAACTGTCTTGTCTATCAACACACTGTCAAACGTCGCATCCACTGGCAACCGTGGCACTCTGCCAAACATCAACAAAAAGGGTGGATACCCTGTCGTCTCATGCATAGTGCAGTTATACGGGGATGTTAACATTTTCAACATTCTGGGCCATTTAGCTTTTGTTCTTGGTGGTAGAGCTCGAATCATGTTTCCCAAGGTGAGGTTGAATCATTCTGCATTGCCATTGCCCACCGGATGATAATGTGTGATATGCGACTTTGTAACTCCTGCCACTTTCAGATTAGGTGGCATTAAAAATTTGCACCTTGGTCGGAATGGATGCATTTCGGGAACCCATATATACAAAAGAAATTATCCCACAGTCCTTGAGCCACTGTCATAGCTGTTTGATTGGGACATGGCAATCCATTTGACAACTTAGTGAAGTGATCTGTCACTACTAATACATCGGTGGAATTGACACCAGTCTCCACAGTCCAGAAGTCGATGCACATTATCTCTAGAGGGGCGGATGTTACTTTGTTGACCAATGGTGCTCTTGCTTCTGGCTCTGGTGTTTCACTCACAATGCATCTCTTGCCACTATGGACATAGCTCTTCACATGCTGCTCCATTGATGACCAAAAGAACCACTGCCTGGCCAACCACAACGTGTGTTGTTCCTGATGGCCTGCTTTGTCATGTAATCTTCCTAAAACAGTGGGTTTATGGACCGAGGGTACCACATATTGGAAGACTTTCTTTTTAATTAAGTGCTTCGAGACTCTATATAATACTCCAGCACGCAGAATTAATTCGTGTCAATGTCACAATAGCTTCAACACACCTTTAGCTTCCTTAGCTTGCTCTCTGCATAAAGGTCTCCTTTTCCGTTGGACATAGAAAAGGACTCATTCCAACATGTCATCCTGGCGTTGTTTCTCACTCAGCTCTTGGGTTGATAATGTAGACAATGCAGTTTGTCCTTGAAACATCCAGAATTGCAGGTGTTGAACGCAAGCCATAGCTCTTGCTTCACTACATGTCTGCCAAATCTGGTGTTGGGCCATCACTGCTGGCACTTCAGTGTTTGAAACTTGTCCAAAAAGTATGTCATTAGTGAAACAGCCTTTGCAGAACCACAGAGCCAAGTTGCCCATATTTATTTCTACTTAATTAATGCGGCTGTATTCATGGAGACCAAGAAGCGTTGTAAAGGCTGTGCACTACTTATCATCTTCATGTAATTCAACATTGTAGTAACCAGAAGCGAGGTGGTGCTGAAAAACACATTTCTCCCAAGTGCAGCTTGTGCATCAGCTTAATGAGGCAAAGGGTGAGCATCTTTCATGGTGTGAACATTCAGCCAGCGAAAGTCAGTACAAATGTGCAGATCCCCATTTTTCTTCCACACCAGCACCAAGGAAGAAGCATACTCACTGCAGGACTTCTGTAAGATTTATTTTTCTTCCATTTTGCTCAGCACTTCCTGTAGCTTCTGAATAAACCAAAGCAAGAAGAAGGGCTTGTCATCTTTCAGTCTGGTGCAATGTTTAAACTCCTTTACATTACCAAAGCCCAAATGATTCCTGAAAAAGATGCTCTCGTATTGTACAATCAAAACTGTTCATTTAGCTTTCCAGAGCAATGAAATCTCACATTTGTTGAAAGGTATCTCTTCCAATCCTATTGTTTTCAGTCGACTATCTTCTGAACATGTGGCAAGTACTGCATTGTAGACACTGTTACAACCCTCAATGTGTCTGACATTTTGACTATCTTCGGTTGATTTCACTGAAAGGCTAGCACTATTAATCTTCAAATCTTCCAAGGCTACGCTTGAGAACACATCGGCCGTCTTTGCACTTCTCTGTATAATAGGCTTGATGGTTTGATTAACTACTTTCATTGAAAAGCCATCCATCACCCCACAATGTTGACACAAGCCGTCCCATGAGAACATTGCATGGCGCAGTTCTAATTATTCTGAGCTGCGGTACGCTGCAGTAAACCCAGAACTATATCTAATGTACCTTGCATGGGCGTGTGGGTTTCAGTCACTTCTTGTTGAGTTGTTGCAGCCGGTTTATAGTATTAAGTATAGGGCTGCTCTCCTTGAACAAGGTAAGCTTCAGTAACCATTGAATTTAAAGCGTTACATTCACTCTGGTATTCATCCAAGCCTTCCTGAACTTCACCAGCTGTCCATTTTACAAACAGGCTTGCTCTTAACTACATAGGTCAACTCTTTATCTGGGCAATTCCTAATTAACATTACTGCTGTAGTTAGACTTTGATCATCCAAAATTTTTCCTTTGCTTTTCAACACTCTTCGAGTACTTCAGCTGCCTTATTCAATTGTATCCAATACTCAACTGGACCTTTGTTTTGCTTCGGTTTAGTTTAATAAAGTCAGCTAGTAGCATGTTAGAATACACCGCATTACTGAAATGCTGTTTCATTGCAGAAAATATAACATCAGCGGTCTTATTGTTCTGAAATGAACTATTGTTACGTAAACTGACCTTAACAATGTCCCTCGCCCTCCCAGCCAGTTTACAAAAAACCTCTTCAGCACGCTCTTGCTGTGTAAAACCCTTCTTTTTCAGGTACGTTTCCATAACACCAATCCAGTTCCAAATTGAGTATTTCTCTGACTCATCTCCTTTGAAATGTGGTGGTTCTTTTACATCTGATTTTAATACTAAACACAAGTTTACTCAAATCAAGAAGACTAGAGTTAATTGGTTCAGGCTTTTCAACTGGGCTGTGACCACTTTCTTTTGTAATAGATGTACTGCTACGCTTGGTATTTGCTGCCAAGCACTCCTTGATTGAATCAGCAATGTGCACACTGATATTTATCAAATCGTATATTGGTCATGTTAACATACCTGCCTCATCAGATGGCAGTAATGCAGGTGGTGACTCATTCCCTGCTAAGAATGAATTATTAACCAAAGGTTTTGACTGCCTATTGGTCAAATTGAATATGCAAAGTGGTGGTTACAGAGCATGGATATGACTAGTTGATGAGCCGGACAGTGGCGGGAAACGACGGAAGGTTATGTAAGTGGGTGCATGAGCCTGGGGACAGGAGACAGTCCAGCGCTGAACTTGAATGAGAAACTACGGGTGCAACTGTAGAAGTATTTGTAGTATAAAATCCATGATTACTACTGAAACACAAAGAAATGTGAGCTGCAGGAAATATTAATACAATGATGATGAATATTCGTATTGTTGTAAAAAACAGAGAAGGAGTTGAAAGTGACTGGAAGTTCCTGAAATGACCCTTGGAAGGTGTGAAGTTACAATGAGCCCATAGCAGCGCTAACCATGTAGCAATGCAGGTTATTGCATATAAATAGTTCACAGTAACATGCAGGCTCCATACATGCTGTACAGAATAGAGGGCCGAGGCTGGAGTCACTACTATCATATTTGATCTATTTTTAGTTTTTTTTAGTTTTTTATTTGTGAAACAAACCCTCTGTCTTTTGATAAACACAAGAACTTCACATTCTTAAAAATTCTTAGTTTAACTTTCACACAGGAGTTTCAGTGGTGGGTGACTTTCCCAGCTTGTAAATCCCGATCTAGTCCCATTGAGAGGGCTGTTCACATGAGACTGATTGGTCGTCAGTTTTAATGAAGACATTTTAACACCTTCAGTTGTGTGAAAACGTTTTTGTCCATGCATAGAATGCCAATTTTTAAAGTACAGTATGTCTCCATAGCAACTGTTTCTCTCAGTGCAGCTTGATGGGTTGTGTCCATGGAAACAGGAGAGGGGCGGATGGTCCAGCTGCGGAATTTATTATTATTTTTGTTTTAAATTGCACATATTAAATTGCTGATAATTTCACAGTGGGGGGGGGACTTTTTTCATCTTTACAGAAGGTCTACAATCTAGTTGATATGGAAATGTTAAAATGAATTGAACTTTCAACCAGTTCTGATCAGGAAATGGCTAGATTGTGTAATGCATTCCTGGAATTCAGATGCGCAGCTGTTTTAATGGAGTGGAGCTTTGGCAGCAGCAGGGCAATGTGCGTGCTGAAGGCAGTGTAACCTCTTCCTTACCTGCCTAGAAACATTATTGGTCAGATTTGATCTTGATAGAAATGCACTCTCATAGTTCTGTGTGATATAAGCACACGGCACACACAAAGTACATTTCTCTTCTTGCATTTTAAAAACTGCAGCATGTCAGGTGCATTGAAAGAATGATGCAGCTGCTGTGTCGGTGCTGTAATCTTTAGAAGAGCCACTGAAGCTAAAGTTCTTCTGCATGGAGCGGACAGGACTGCCCTCCCGTCCCAATGGGGACAATGAGAACTGGCTGTTTAGAGGCTAAATGCTTGATCGAGTGTCTCAAAGCTGCGGATGAAAACCCTAAAACGTTGCAGGTTTCAGCCATGTTGTATAAGCGATGAATTGATCGTGGGAGGGTCATATTTGTTTTGTTGTAACCTTGACTGGCTTCAGTTATAAAATTAAATGGATGTGTTGATGAGACAACTTTGTGTTGTAATAATGCAGCAAGGAAGACTTTGACAAATGGCTCTGTCTTAGTTCAATATGGTTAGGATTGAAAAAATGAGGCTACAGCTCGCCTAAAGATAGAGCACTGAAGCAAACTGTTGTTCTTCCATAATGCATAACAGCTCACTGAAGAACAATGAGGCTTGTAATCATTTAGAGAGTCACAGGACCAGCTGAGAAACTCAGAGTAAGCTTCTTTTGATTCTTTCAGATCAGACAAGCTGGTTTAAAGGAACAAACAGAAATAAGGGTACTTCTATGTGAATATTTACTGTATCTCTGACAGCAACATTAAACGCAGCCAAACTGCCAGTAATAAAGGTCTGCTTCCTGTACTGTGGGCACACTAACAATAGTGTGTATTTAACAGGGTACTAGGAATTGGAAAGCACCATTACCACAGTGCAGCTCCTGGAAATTACTAATACAATACAGTAAGAGAAACCAAACACACACACATATATATATAGGACTAACAATTTTACAAAAATCATTCTTTTTAACGAACCTGGAAGCTGTACATTGATAGTGATTTAAAGACAGACTTTAAGAGGTTCAGGTTTGAGTAAGAGCAGTGGTGTGTGCAAATGTACCAACAAAACAGACCAACAGTAATACTGAGTATGGAAACGTGTTCTCTGTGCTTCCACTACAATTCACTCTTTATTTATTTGATGGGTCTTTGAGGTTTTTATGTGGAGAAATACGCATACACAATGTTTTCACTTGCGAGTGTAATAAGGTGGAGGATGGGCGTGATCCAGTGACCCTGCGCACTGCAAGCCAGAGTCTGAACCACAGTGCAGGCAGGGGATAGGACAGAATCGGTGTATCACACAATATTGCCTGTTACTTGAGCAGGTTATTCTAAGAAAGACTATCTGCCTACAATACAATAGCCATAGTTCTAGTTCTGGGCAGTGCATCTGGAAACTAGCAGCTTATAACAGTGAGATGTCTTGCTGTTTGACTGTGTTTCTCAAGTGGTGACAATAAGAAAAGAAAAACCCCATCATGCTGACATCACTAGAGCCAGGGATCTCCTGATACAGTACGTACAGTGTGGATTGAGGGAGGACAGGGGGATGCTACAGTGTGGATTGAGGGAGGACGGGGGGGTGTTAGTGTTGATTGAGGGAGGACAGGGTTGGGTGCTACAGTGTGGATTGAGGGAGGACGGGGATGCTACAGTGTGGATTGAGGGAGGACAGGGTCAGATGCTACAGTGTGGATTGAGGGAGGACAGGGGGGGATGCTACAGTGTGGATTGAGGGAGGACAGTGGGGATGCTACAGTGTGGATTGAGGGAGGACAGGGGGGATGCTACGGTGTTGATTGAGGGAGGACAGTGGGGATGCTACGGTGTGGATTGAGGGAGGACAGGGGGGATGCTACGGTGTGGATTGAGGGAGGACAGTGGGGATGCTACGGTGTTGATTGAGGGAGGACAGTGGGGATGCTACAGTGTTGATTGAGGGAGGACAGGGGGGATGCTACAGTGTTGATTGAGGGAGGACAGTTGGGATGCTACAGTGTTGATTGAGGGAGGACAGGGGGGATGCTACAGTGTGGATTGAGGGAGGACAGGGGGGATGCTACAGTGTTGATTGAGGGAGGACAGGGGGGATGCTACAGTGTTGATTGAGGGAGGACAGGGGGGATGCTACAGTGTTGATTGAGGGAGGACAGGGGGGATGCTACAGTGTTGATTGAGGGAGGACAGTGGGGATGCTACAGTGTTGATTGAGGGAGGACAGTGGGGATGCTACAGTGTGGATTGAGGGAGGACAGGGGGGATGCTACAGTGTTGATTGAGGGAGGACAGGGGGGATGCTACAGTGTGGATTGAGGGAGGACAGGGGGGATGCTACAGTGTGGATTGAGGGAGGACGGGGGGATGCTACAGTGTGGATTGAGGGAGGAAAGGGGGGATGCTACAGTGTGGATTGAGGGAGGACGGGGGGATGCTACAGTGTTGATTGAGGGAGGACAGGGGGGATGCTACAGTGTGGATTGAGGGAGGACAGGGGGGATGCTACAGTGTGGATTGAGGGAGGACAGGGGGGATGCTACAGTGTGGATTGAGGAAGGACAGGGGGATGCTACGGTGTGGATTGAGGAAGGACAGGGGGATGCTACGGTGTGGATTGAGGGAGGACAGTGGGGATGCTACGGTGTGGATTGAGGGAGGACAGTGGGGATGCTACGGTGTTGATTGAGGGAGGACAGTGGGGATGCTACGGTGTTGATTGAGGGAGGACAGTGGGGATGCTACAGTGTTGATTGAGGGAGGACAGTGGGGATGCTACAGTGTTGATTGAGGGAGGACAGTGGGGATGCTACAGTGTTGATTGAGGGAGGACAGTGGGGATGCTACAGTGTGGATTGAGGGAGGACGGGGGGATGCTACGGTGTTGATTGAGGGAGGACAGGGGGGATGCTACGGTGTGGATTGAGGGAGGACAGGGGGGATGCTACGGTGTTGATTGAGGGAGGACAGTGGGGATGCTACGGTGTTGATTGAGGGAGGACAGTGGGGATGCTACAGTGTTGATTGAGGGAGGACAGTGGGGATGCTACAGTGTTGATTGAGGGAGGACAGTGGGGATGCTACAGTGTTGATTGAGGGAGGACAGTGGGGATGCTACAGTGTTGATTGAGGGAGGACAGTGGGGATGCTACAGTGTTGATTGAGGGAGGACAGTTGGGATGCTACAGTGTTGATTGAGGGAGGACAGTTGGGATGCTACAGTGTTGATTGAGGGAGGACAGTTGGGATGCTACAGTGTTGATTGAGGGAGGACAGTTGGGATGCTACAGTGTTGATTGAGGGAGGACAGTTGGGATGCTACAGTGTTGATTGAGGGAGGACAGTTGGGATGCTACAGTGTTGATTGAGGGAGGACAGTGGGGATGCTACAGTGTTGATTGAGGGAGGACAGTGGGGATGCTACAGTGTTGATTGAGGGAGGACAGTGGGGATGCTACAGTGTTGATTGAGGGAGGACAGTGGGGATGCTACAGTGTTGATTGAGGGAGGACAGTGGGGATGCTACAGTGTTGATTGAGGGAGGACAGTGGGGATGCTACAGTGTTGATTGAGGGAGGACAGTGGGGATGCTACAGTGTGGATTGAGGGAGGACAGGGGGGATGCTACAGTGTGGATTGAGGGAGGACAGGGGGGATGCTACAGTGTGGATTGAGGGAGGACAGGGATGCTACAGTGGGATTGCTACAGTGTGGATTGAGGGAGGACGGGGATGCTACAGTGTGGATTGAGGGAGGACGGGGGGATGCTACAGTGTGGATTGAGGGAGGACGGGGGGATGTTAGTGTTGATTGAGGGAGGACAGGGGGGGTGCTACAGTGTGGATTGAGGGAGGACGGGGATGCTACAGTGTGGATTGAGGGAGGACAGGGGGGATGCTACAGTGTGGATTGAGGGAGGACAGGGGGGATGTTAGTGTTGATTGAGGGAGGACAGGGGGGGTGCTACAGTGTGGATTGAGGGAGGACGGGGATGCTACAGTGTGGATTGAGGAAGGACAGGGGGATGCTACAGTGTGGATTGAGGGAGGACAGGGGGATGCTACGGTGTGGATTGAGGGAGGACAGTGGGGATGCTACGGTGTTGATTGAGGGAGGACAGTGGGGATGCTACGGTGTGGATTGAGGGAGGACAGGGGGGATGCTACGGTGTGGATTGAGGGAGGACAGTGGGGATGCTACAGTGTTGATTGAGGGAGGACAGGGGGGATGCTACAGTGTTGATTGAGGGAGGACAGTGGGGATGCTACAGTGTTGATTGAGGGAGGACAGGGGGGATGCTACAGTGTGGATTGAGGGAGGACAGGGGGGATGCTACAGTGTTGATTGAGGGAGGATGGGGATGCTACAGTGTGGATTGAGGGAGGACGGGGATGCTACAGTGTGGATTGAGGGAGGACAGGGAGGATGCTACAGTGTGGATTGAGGGAGGACAGTGGGCATGCTGCAGTATGGATTGAGGGAGGACAGGGGATGCTACAGTGAGTTGCAGTGTGGATTGAGGGTGGAGGACAGGAGGGATGCTACAGTGAGTTGCAGTGTGGATTGAGGGAGGACAGGATGGATGCTATAGTATGAGTTGCAGTGTGGATTGAGGGAGGAGGACAGGAGGGATGCTACAGTATGAGTTGCAGTGTGGATTGAGGGAGGAGGACAGGAGTGATGCTACAGTGAGTTGCAGTGTGGATTGAGGGAGGACAGGATGGATGCTATAGTATGAGTTGCAGTGTGGATTGAGGGAGGCAGGAGGGATGCTACAGTATGAGTTGCTGTGTGGATTGAGGGTGGAGGACAGGAGGGGTGCTACAGTGAGTTGAAGTGTGGATTGAGGGAGGACAGGATGGATGCTATAGTATGAGTTGCAGTGTGGATTGAGGGAGGAGGACAGGAGGGATGCTACAGTGAGTTGCAGTGTGTATTGAAGGAGGACAGGAATGCTACAGTATGAGTTGCAGTGTGGATTGAGGAAGGAGGACAGGAGGGATGCTACAGTATGAGTTGCTGTGTGGATTGAGGGAGGAGGACAGGAGGGATGCTACAGTGAGTTGCAGTGTGTATTGAAGGAGGACGGGGATGCTACAGTATGAGTTGCAGTATGGATTGAGGGAGGACAGGATGGATGCTACAGTATGAGTTGCAGTGTGGATTGAGGGAGGGCAGGAGGGATGCTACAGTATGAGTTGCTGTGTGGATTGAGGGAGGAGGACAGGAGGGATGCTACAGTATGAGTTGCTGTGTGGATTGAGGGAGGAGGACAGGAGGGATGCTACAGTGAGTTGCAGTGTGTATTGAAGGAGGACAGGAATGCTACAGTATGAGTTGCTGTGTGGATTGAGGGAGGACAGGAGGTGGTGAGAGCGGAAGGAAGTAGAATTGCTCTGAAAACTTCCCTATGAGATCTGAGTGTGTGTGAAAGCTGACTCTACTGTCTGGGCTGGAGATGAAAAGGAAGGCGAGGATAAAGCCCTGTCAGTGGTCCTGTACTGCGAGAATGGAATGACCAGTGAATGACCATAGTTTTTTTTTTTTTTCCATTTATGTACACATCTTACGCCTCAACTTCCAAATGAAAAAAATATTGTAGAAATTTGTAGAAAATTAATTAAAAATAAAAACTGAAATAGCTTGGTTGGATAAGTATCCACCCCCCTTGTAATAGCAATCCTAAATTTTAGCTCAGGTGTAACCAATCGCCTTCAAAATCACACACCAAGTTAAGTGGCCTCCACCTGTGTTAAATTGTAGTGATTCACATGATTTCAGGATAAATTCAGCAGTTCCTGTAGGTTCCTTCTGGTAGGTAGTTGCATTTCAAAGCAAAGACTCAACCATGAGCACGAAGGCAGTTTCATAAGAACTCAGGGACAGAGTTGTTGAAAGGCATAGATCAGGAGATGGGTTTAAAAAAATATCAAAGAATATCCCTTGGAGCATGGTCAAGATGATTTTTAAGAAGTGGAAGGTGTATGGCACCACCAAGACCCTGCCTAGATCAGACCGTCCCTCCAAACTGGATGACCGAGCAAGGAGACTGATCAGAGGTGCTACCAAGAGGCCAATGGCAACTTTGCAAGAGCTACAGGCTTTTATGGCCAAGACTGGTCAAAGTGTGCAGGTGACAACAATCTCCCAAGCACTCCACAAATCTGGCCTGTATGGTAGGGTGGCAAGAAGGAAGCCATTACTCAAGAAAGCCCATCTTGAATACCTTTTGAAGTATGCAAAAAAACACTCAGGAGATTCAGTAGCCATGTGGCAAAAAGTTTTGTGGTCTAATAAAACTAAAATGGAACTTTTTGGCCCAAATGCAAAGCCTTATGTTTGGCACAAACCTAACACAGCTCATGACCCAAAGAACGCAGTTAAACGAGGCAGTCTTCCCAGCGACAGCGAGTGGAAGCGACAGCGAGTGGGAGAAGTACAGGCGTGGAAAAGTACAGAGCAGTTTCGAAGCAGAAAGGAGAAATTGCATCTTGAATTGCTTTAATCAGAAAACAGGGGACATTGGGGAAACACAGCCGCGTGTGTTTTTCTGATAACAAACAAGCTGAAACTCGGAGCAGCTGATTCAAATTCAGCGCCGTTTTGAGACACGGGCGAGGGGAGGAGCCGACAGCACAGCAGAACAACGCAGTTAAACGAGGCAGTCTTCCCAGCGACAGCGAGTGGAAGCGACAGCGAGTGGGAGAAGTACAGGCGTGGAAAAGTACAGAGCAGTTTCGAAGCAGAAAGGAGAAATTGCATCTTGAATTGCTTTAATCAGAAAACAGAGGACATTGGGGAAACACAGCCGCGTGTGTTTTTCTGATAACAAACAAGCTGAAACTCGGAGCAGCTGATTCAAATTCAGCGCCGTTTTGAGACACGGGCGAGGGGAGGAGCCGACAGCACAGCAGAACAACGCAGTTAAACGAGGCAGTCTTCCCAGCGACAGCGAGTGGAAGCGACAGCGAGTGGGAGAAGTACAGGCGTGGAAAAGTACAGAGCAGTTTCGAAGCAGTTTGAAAGCAGGTTGACAGCTGCAGAAGAAACTAAACTTCAAAAAAAAAAAAAAACCCTCAACATGGTCTTCAAGCCAGTAATCTGTGACACCTGCTTGATGTGGGAAATCCGAGAAAACCCAGCGGAGCTAAACCAAGTGTGTGTAAAGTGCCGCGCGATCCAGGATTTGCATAAACTAGTAAGTATGCTAGAAATGGAGCTGGAAGAAGTGAGACAGCAACAGGATCTT
Source organism: Polyodon spathula (assembly GCF_017654505.1). Taxonomy (NCBI): domain Eukaryota; kingdom Metazoa; phylum Chordata; class Actinopteri; order Acipenseriformes; family Polyodontidae; genus Polyodon; species Polyodon spathula. The sequence goes on along the minus strand of NC_054538.1, from coordinate 612,292 downwards.
GAGGAACTGGCACACCCACAATTCATGGAAGTCTGCATCACCCCTAACAGACTGAAAGCCACCAGGGAGATAGAAGGTCAGAACAGCTGGGTTCAGGTAGGCAGAAGCAGGGAAAAAAAGAAACTTCGTCAAACACAACCACCAGAAATCAAAACAACCAACAAATTTGAGTCACTTCAGAATTTTGATGAGCAGAACCAACAACAAGAGAATGAAAGGAACAACATCCAGGACCCTATTGACAGTGGTGACCAGACAGCAAAAAGAAGGGAGGTCATGATTGTTGGGGACTCCATATTGAGAAACACAGCAAGTTCAGTTTGCAGTTTGGACCCCCTTACTACAACAGTGTGCTGCCTTCCGGGAGCCTCGGTCAAGCACATCACTGAGAACGTGGACAGGCTCCTAGAACGAACAGGAGACGACCCGGTAGTAGTCGTCCACATCGGTACAAACAACATTGGAAGAGACAGACCAAAATCCCTGCAAAACAAATTCAGAGAGCTAGGAAGGAAATTAAAAGAGAAAACCAAAACTGTGGTATTTTCTGGTATACTACCCGCACCTTGCAAAGGACCATATGGACAGCTGGAAATAATTAATCAAAACGCATGGCTGAAGACGTGGTGCACACGGGAAGGCTTCACCTATCTTGATCATTGGACCACATTCTACAACGAGGACTATCTGTATAGACGGGATGGACTGCATTTAAATAACAAGGGAACTAGTCTACTCGGAGAAAAGATCCTCGAGCAGGTTCGGAAGCATTTAAACTAGAAAGGAAGGGGGGAGAAATCAACAAAAAAAAAACAGAAGGGAGACCGCATCAAAACAAGAACAACAACTCAGGTAAGACAACCATTAAATGTATTTATCTAAATGCTAGAAGTATCAGAAACAAAATTCTAGAACTTGAAGCTACTGCACTAACAGGTAACTATGATGTGATAGGTGTTACAGAAACGTGGTTATCTGAGAGTGATGGGGACGAATATAATATTTGTGGGTATACACTGTATAGGAAAGACAGGCAGGACAGAAGAGGAGGAGGGGTAGCGCTATACATAAGAAACAGTCTTGAAGCCCAGGTGTTAAACCTGGACAAAGAAAATAAAACCGAATCAATATGGGTCAGAATAACAGACAAAAATTCAAAGGGCATAATAATAGGAGCATGCTATAGACCGCCAGATTCAGACGGTGAGCACAATAATCTGTTATACAATGACATTAGAAATGCGTGTAGCAAAGGAGAAGCCATACTAATGGGGATTTCAACTTCCCCCAAATAAAATGGGAAAACCCGGTGGGTAGCGCGAAGGATGAAATAGAAATGGTGGAAATGACAAATGACTGCTTCCTAACACAATTTGTCAAGGCACCGACTAGAGGGGAGGCATGCCTTGATTTAGTCTTTTCAAATAACAAAGACAGAATAACTAAAACAGAGGTCAGAGAACCACTGGCAAACTCAGACCACAACATGGTCTCATTTGAAGTGTTTTTTAAATCCCCAAAAGTAATGACTAAAGCTAAGGTTTACAATTTTAGAAAAGCAAACTATGAAGGTATGAAACAGAGACTAACAGAAGTAGATTGGAGTAAAATAGAGAAAACACCCACAGAAGAAGGATGGTTGTTCTTCAAAAATGTAGTACTAGAGGCGCAAAACAATTACATCCCTAAAGTAGACAAATCTAAATGTAAAACAGAATTGCCAAAATGCTTTAATAGATCAATTTAAAAAAATGTTCAGCGAAAAAAAGGCACTTTACAGAGCATTAAAAAAAGACCAAAAAGAAAGTACGCAGAAAGAGTACACGGAACTGCAAACGCAAGTCAAAAAGGAAGTTAGAAAGGCCAAGAGAGAAATAGAAATAAACATTGCTAAGGGAGCTAAAACCAATTCCAAAATGTTTTTCCAATATTACAACAGCAAGAGAACATTCAAAGAGGAGATTAAATGTTTAAGAGATACAAATGGCAAAATCGTAGAGGAAGAAAAAAAATAGCAAATATGTTAAACGATTACTTTTCACAAGTTTTTACAAAGGAAGATACTGACAACATGCCCCACATGTCATCCAGTTCCTATCCAGTTTTAAATAACTTTAGCATAACTGAGGCAGAAGTGTTAAAGGGACTAGGAGCTCTTAAAATAAACAAATCCCCTGGGCCGGATGAGATCCTCCCAGTAGTACTCAAAGAAATGAAAGAAGTAATTTACAAACCGCTAACCAAGATCATGCAGCAGTCTCTTGACACAGGGGTGGTACCGACAGACTGGAAAATTGCAAACGTAATACCGATCCACAAAAAGGGAAACAAAACTGAACCAGGTAACTACAGACCAGTAAGCCTGACTTCTATTATATGCAAACTTATGGAAACTATAATAAGATCCAAAATGGAAAATTACCTATATGGTAACAGGGTACTGGGAGACAGTCAACATGGTTTTAGGAAAGGGAGATCGTGCCTAACTAACTTGCTTGATTTTTTTGAGGATGCAACATCGATAATGGATAATTGCAAAGCATATGACATGGTTTATTTAGATTTCCAGAAAGCTTTTGACAAAGTCCCGCACAAAAGATTAATTCTCAAACTGAACGCAGTTGGGATTCAAGGAAACACATGTACATGGATTAGGGAGTGGTTAACATGTAGAAAACAGAAAGTACTGATTAGAGGAAAAACCTCAGAATGGAGTGTGGTAACCAGCGGTGTACCACAGGGATCAGTATTAGGTCCTCTGCTATTCCTAATCTACATTAATGATTTAGATTCTGGTATAGTAAGCAAACTTGTTAAATTTGCAGACGACACAAAAGTAGGAGGAGTGGCAAACACTGTTGCAGCAGCAAAGGTCATTCAAAATGATCTAGACAAGATTCAGAACTGGGCAGACACATGGCAAATGACATTTAATAGAGAAAAGTGTAAGGTACTGCACGCAGGAAATAAAAATGTACATTATAAATATCATATGGGAGATATTGAAATTGGAGAAGGAATCTATGAAAAAGACCTAGGAGTTTTTGTTGACTCAGAAATGTCTTCATCTAGGCAATGTGGGGAAGCTATAAAAAAGGCTAACAAGATGCTCGGATACATTGTGAAAAGTGTTGGAGTGGCCAAACAGGTAAATGTCCTTGAGTGGCCCAGTCAGAGCCCCAACCTAAATCCAATCGAAAATTTGTGGAATTACTTGAAGATTGCTGTCCATCAATACTCCCCAAAGAACTTAACAGAGCTTGAACAGTTTTGTAAAGAAGAATGGTCAAATATTGCCAAATCTAGGTTTGCAAATTTGGTAGAGACCTATCCCAACAGACTCACAGCTGTAATTGCTGCCAAAGGTGCTTCCACCAAGCATTAACTCAGAGGGGTGGAGACTTATCCAATTATGATCTTTCAGTTTTGTATTTTTCATACATAATTTTTTTTCTCAATAAAAACTTTTTTCCCCTTAACAGTGTGGAGTATGGTGTGTAGAAAAAAAATCCTCATTTAAATGCATGAAACTCTGAGGCACGGACACAACAAAAGGTGAAAAAAGTTCAGGGGGGTGTAGACTTTCTATAGGCACTGTATGTGTGTGTGTGTGTATATACAGACAATCCTGTTATCTCTACTGGGCCTGGCAGTCATCAGTTCCTTAGTTTAATACAAGGAATGCACCAGGGAAGATATCAGTAGGAGAGATTTCATCATGAAGCTCGCCACAGCGCTTCAGCAGAAACATTTCGATCACAAAACTGCAAAGCTGCAGAGTGCAGCAGCTCAGCCTGGATTCTGTGCTGCACCGAGTGACGCATGCAACAGCTGACACGTGTTACTTTCATTTTAAATTCAAAACTACTTTCGTTTTTACAGTTTTGTGAAATGTTTATTATAGTTTTTCATTTTTTGAAGTAGTGCTTTATATGTGGTATGTTAGAAAGTAAACCCTTTTATGTTCATTTAAATACAGCATTTCGGCTATGTAGATGTTTTATATGATGTGCCTGAATAAACCTTTTGAGTTTTGTCGGATAGTTGTCTTTCATTTTATTGTTTTATGTTGTTTAAAATGTACCGTCATAGTGACAGCCGGCAGAGGTTTCAGGTATGAGTATAACCGTGGAGGTTCTACTGTTAACATGGTCATATGTAGAATAATATTGTCTTGAGTACTCGAGCACTAAATTACTCGAAATTCCCACCCCGAGCTTTTACACAACAAATGTTCCTTTAATATTTAAATGCTTACCTGAAAAACAGTAAAGGCTAAATAGTACAATAATTTTTATCCACTTTTAAAGATATTACATTTTCACCATCAGTGAATTAACAAACAAAATAAAAACATAAATACATGTAAAAAGAATAAAGACGCAGGACATGTCCCAATCTTGTGCTGGACAGAGTGATCTTTAGCAAAATCTTTCCAATCTTTGATGCAGCTGTTGTCTTTTTCGTTAAGCGCATTTATTTATTTATTTATTTTAATTTGGAGTCGGCAATTTATTTTTCTTATTTTCTCCCCAATTTGATAAGCCCAATTTATTTATTTTTTTTCACAACACGGCTCACCGCTGCCACCCCCACGCTCACTCAGGAGGAACGAAGATGGACACACGCGTCCTCTGAAACGCGTCCACATCTCACTGATGCCTGGTGAGCTGAGGACACCCTGGCCAACCTAAGCTCCCCCCCCATCCGGGCGACGCTCTGCCCCAGGAAAGTCCCATCCATGGCCGGCAGAGGAATAGCCAGAACTCGAACCAGCAACCTCCAGGCCATAGGATTCTTTGGAGCCCCATTAAGCAGATTTTAAAGAAATCGTGCAGCTCTATGCAGTGTGTGCTCAATCACTTTTAAAAGACACTTGTGATTCACTGGAAAATAAAATCAGAATACTGCCTTAAAGCAACAGCAATTCAACCTCCAATCAATTCAACCCACTGCAAAATGAACTCTCTTGTTAATATTGAGCCCAGGTTCATACAACCTACATTAATAAAACTGGTTCATCTGCTAGATCAGGGACGGCCAGCCCTGATCCTGGAGAGCAGCAGGGTCTTCTGGTTTTTGTTCCACTCAGTTCCCAGTCACTTCACTGTTGATGATTAGAAGATATCCAGAAACTCTACAGGATTATGGCTCTCCGGGGCCAGGGCTGGTCTCCCCTGTGCTAGATTCTAACCCTTACCTTATCTACCAGCATTAAACAGGTTGCTATGTAAAAATAACCATTGCAGGAATCGGTAGTTTGCAACATACAGCAGTTCTTAATAAGAAAATACTGTACCATACGTGGGCCAGCGCCTGAGAGGTAGTTAATGTGCACGTGTTTCATGTACACTGCCATGCAGTATGCAGACCAGTCAAGAACAGCAGGCTGTCTCGCAACAGCTGATCTAGTTACAGTACATGTGATCGCCTTCAGTAGTATTGAGAACAAGATTGTCAAAAAAGGAGCAAGATTTTTCGATATTATTCTCTGTCAGATAATCAGGCATGATGCTCGTCACCATGGTAACTAGGCCCGAGAGAGGAGGGAGGGGGTTATCTACAGTAAGGCTTTCACATTGATGCTCCTCACCATGGTAACCAGGCCCTGGAGATGAGAGAGGGGTTAGTTACGGTGTAACTTTCACATTGATGCTCCTCACCATGGTAACCAGGCCCTGGAGATGAGAGAGGGGTTAGTTACGGTGTAGCTTTCACATTGATGCTCCTCACCTTGGTAACCAGGCCCTGGAGAGAAGAAAGAGGGTTAGCTACACTATAGCTTTCACATTGATGCTGAAGGATTTACAATTAGTGTGACTTTTACAACTAGTCATGTATCCCTTTTTTCTTTTACTCCCTGCCCTAAATCAATGTTCACTTTCTCTTAAATGCACAAAGCTCTTCTTGGCTGTCAATGCATGCTGTGTGCAGTAGTACTGTAAGGGGTCAGGAGAGCTGTAGCTGTACCTTTTGACTTTCTTCTTCACAGAGTGACTCTGTCTTAATTATGCTAAAAGCTCTCAACAGAGCACTTGGTCACATTTCTGAAAAGCACAGGAAAGGGCTTGTACGATACTTGCCTCCCATTAAAAACCTGCTTTGAATGAACTCTATTGAGCCCCCCCCCCTCCCTTCTTTTGCAGTGCCACAATACTGAGGAACATTCAGTCATGGCAAGGCTGTTATTCCAGAATTATACAAGCCCATTGAGCTCCATGGGGCTGCATGTGTAGAGCCTCTGCTAGCATTCCAGAATTATACAAGCCCATTGAGCTCCATGGGGCTGCATGTGTAGAGCCTCTGCTAGCATTCCAGAATTATACAAGCCCATTGAGCTCCATGGGGCTGCATGTGTAGAGCCTCTGCTAGCATTCCAGAATTATACAAGCCCATTGAGCTCCATGGGGCTGCATGTATAGAGCCTCTGCTAGCATTCCAGAATTATACAAGCCCATTGAGCTCCATGGGGCTGCATGTGTAGAGCCTCTGCTAGCATTCCAGAATTATACAAGCCCATTGAGCTCCATGGGGCTGCATGTGTAGAGCCTCTGCTAGCATTCCAGAATTATACAAGCCCATTGAGCTCCATGGGGCTGCATGTGTAGAGCCTCTGCTAGCATTCCAGAATTATACAAGCCCATTGAGCTCCATGGGGCTGCATGTGTAGAGCTTCTGCTAGCATTCCAGAATTATACAAGCCCATTGAGCTCCATGGGGCTGCATGTGTAGAGCCTCTGCTAGCATTCCAGAATTATACAAGCCCATTGAGCTCCATGGGGCTGCATGTGTAGAGCCTCTGCTAGCATTCCAGAATTATACAAGCCCATTGAGCTCCATGGGGCTGCATGTGTAGAGCCTCTGCTAGCATTCCAGAATTATACAAGCCCATTGAGCTCCATGGGGCTGCATGTGTAGAGCCTCTGCTAGCATTCCAGAATTATACAAGCCCATTGAGCTCCATGGGGCTGCATGTGTAGAACCTCTGCTAGCATTCCAGAATTATACAAGCCCATTGAGCTCCATGGGGCTGTATGTGTTCACTTTCAATAGACATACTTTGAAGAAGTAAGAATGTCTATTAGTGGTGCAGTCGGCAACCTCATTTCTTAACTGGTTATCACAGACTCATTGATCTACAGTAAATCAAGCAGCAACAATATTTATTTAGTTTTTCAAAATCAGGAACAAACATTAGGATTTTTAACAGAAGATCCAATAAAAAAAAAAAAATGATGCTGTGCAAAACAGTTAAAGCTAAATTTGTCTTGAATCCAAGCGCAAAGACTAGTAGCCTCTCCTGCATGTTTGTTCCCTTGTTCTTTCTCTTACACAATCCAGCGTGTTTATTCCCTTGCTCTTTCTCCACAGTTGCCCATACCTAGTGGTACACATCACCCCCGCTGTGCCAGTGATAGGAGGGATCCTGTTCTTCTTTGTGATGGGAACCCTGCTGAGGACCAGTTTCAGTGACCCCGGAGTTCTGCCCCGAGCCACCGCACATGAAGCAGCAGAACTGGAGAGACAAATAGGTAACAGTGAGGGTCTGTCTCCTGTCCTCTCCCTCGCTGACTCCTCTCTCAGACCTGGAGAGACAGATAGGTAACAGTGAGGGTCTGTCTCTCTCTCTCTCCTGTCCTCTCCCTCGCTGACTCCTCTCTCAGACCTGGAGAGACAGATAGGTAACAGTGAGGGTCTGTCTCTCTGTCTCCTGTCCTCTCTTTCTGTGTACCATGTTTTGTGTGTTCCTTTTTCATTTTTCTTTCTTTCTTGTATTGGTTTTTATTTGGCACCGTAGTAGTAGAACGTCATGCTTGTTATCCAGAGATTCTTGCAGAAACCCTTGGGACAGGGTTCTGCCTGCCGCTTCATTGTAGGGATGTCTAACAATGTAAAATGGCTTGGGCAATCCAACACTCTTGAGAAACTTGCACTAGAAACCATTGCAGCTGTGCAAACAGTGCAAGTGCACTGTGTGATCCAAGAAGAGTCCCAAACGCCTTCACCTGGTGATGCATCTAAGCAGCTGAGTAATTTAAATGCTGTTCCAACAGCTTTCGACTACATTTTCAAAGACTGGGTCTTAAGATCTGAGGCCCGAACAGAGATCGTCTTGAGTTGTAGAACTACATCTTTATATTAATAAAGTCTAAGATGATGCAGGTAATTTTACCTTCTTGCTGGTACATCATCTACCATAGTCTTAATTACAGGGTGATTTGTGTAGGATTTATACTTTTCAGTACTTTTTTTATACAGCCTGCTATTTAGTACAAAAACAATAACTCCTCCAGGGTACAATGCCCTCAACCTGCGGCTTCGGGCATTGTAACCCCCTGTCGGAAACAATAGTCTACCCTCAGTGCAATCATTTTCCACTATAGCCCTTCTCTCCAATTTATTTATATATATTAACTGGTGAGTAATCTTTGCAGTGGGCTCATCCGGTTGATATTTCCTGTAATACACAGCCAGTTGATAGGGGAAGCATGCACTCACTCACTCCAGCACCAGAGCGACCCCAGCCAGCGCGAGCAGTTCCAACCCTACCTCACCAGAGATTATAAAAAGTACTGCATGGGGTAGTGTGTGATAAATGAGAATTCATCACACATATTTATTACATTCTCTTATCACACACTACCCAAGCCATCCATCCATCCAGCCCGTATTTTTTTGAAAAAGCGCCGCACTCAATGTTACTTTGTAATAGATGCCTCCCTTAAATAAACACTGCTGTCAGTAATGAAACATGTACATATTGTCTCTACCCCAGCTCAGATAGGTGCAGCATACCGTAGGTACACAGCAGTATGTAGTGATATCTATGAATTAGCAAGAGCAATTTTGGAGTGTCGATGGGGAGAAGAAGCTAGTGTAGCTCTCGCTGTCCCCTTGTTGTTTAGGGGCTAACCACAGGATCAACTCATCTTCTTCGCAGATCCCTGCCTGGATCAGGAGACTGCAACGGTTTAGTTGTCTTGCTGGTTGAAGAGACTGAAACGCAGCGTTTATTAAAGAGTTCAGCCGTGCGAGTCTTAGAAACTGCTGTAAGAAAAGAAAGGGAAATTAAATGGACCTCCTCATGTTGAATTGACATTTCTCTCTTGCTATTATTTCCCTCTCCATGCTACACTGCTATGTGTCCTCATCTAGTCAAATGCGAGCTCAACAGCTTTCAGTTTAAAGTTGTAGGACTCTCAACCTCTCAACCCAGGTCCATTAGAGCATCTCTCTGGAGACTCTCAACCTCTCAACCCAGGTCCATTAGAGCATCTCTCTGGAGACTCTCAACCTCTCAACCCAGGTCCATTAGAGCATCTCTCTGGAGACTCTCAACCTCTCAACCCAGGTCCATTAGAGCATCTCTCTGGAGACTCTCAACCCAGGTCCATTAGAGCATCTCTCTGGAGACTCTCAACCTGTCAACACAGGTCCTTTAGAGCACAGACTGACATAGAGGTAGAACACAGAGGAGCATGTAATGAGCGACTTTCTCGAGTGGGACCTGGGTAGCAGTAAGTAAAATAAAAGAAAACAAAAGAAATGCGTGTAAACGGTACTGTAGCTAGACTACAAGCCAATCATGCAGATACAAAACAAGGAATGGGTGATTTACAAACCTCAGAGTATAACTTTAAAAGTATAACTTTTTAATAATATTTTGTTTTACATATTCAATAATAATAATAATAATAATAATAATAATAATAATAATAAAATATCTATTTTTTATTGACTGTAAGGCTAGAGGAAGACAAAATTGCTACTTGGTCTTTTCTTTCCAAATCTGAGAAAATCCAGCCTATTGATCCAAACCCAGTCTGAGTGACATACAGTATATGGCCACTGCTGGGTCTCAAGGGAAAACTAGTGCATTAGTCTCCTCCCAAAGGCTGCTGACAGCATTGCAAACGAGGAGAAAGCTAGTGCATTAGCTTCCTCCCACAGGCTGCTGACAGCATTGCAAACGAGGAGAAAGCTAGTGCATTAGCTTCCTCCCACAGGCTGCTGACAGCATTGCAAACGAGGAGAAAGCTAGTGCATTAGCTTCCTCCCACAGGCTGCTGACAGCATTGCAAACGAGGAGAAAGCTAGTGCATTAGCTTCCTCCCACAGGCTGCTGACAGCATTGCAAACGAGGAGAAAGCTAGTGCATTAGCTTCCTCCCACAGGCTGCTGACAGCAATGCAAACGAGGAGAAAGCTAGTGCATTAGCTTCCTCCCACAGGCTGCTGACAGCATTGCAAACGAGGAGAAAGCTAGTGCATTAGCTTCCTCCCACAGGCTGCTGACAGCATTGCAAACGAGGAGAAAGCTAGTGCATTAGCTTCCTCCCACAGGCTGCTGACAGCATTGCAAACGAGGAGAAAGCTAGTGCATTAGCTTCCTCCCACAGGCTGCTGACAGCATTGCAAACGAGGAGAAAGCTAGTGCATTAGCTTCCTCCCACAGGCTGCTGATAGCATTGCCAACGAGGAGAAAGCTAGTGCATTAGCTTCCTCCCACAGGCTGCTGACAGCAATGCAAACGAGGAGAAAGCTAGTGCATTAGCTTCCTCCCACAGGCTGCTGACAGCATTGCAAACGAGGAGAAAGCTAGTGCATTAGCTTCCTCCCAAAGGCCACTGACAGCATTGCAAACGAGGAGAAAGCTAGTGCATTAGTCTCCTCCCACAGCCTGCTGAAAGCAATGCAAACGAGGAGAAAGCTAGTGCATTAGCCTCTGGAGTGTGCTGGATGAAAACCTGATTGGAGTGGGTCGAGCAGGGTATGTTTTGACAGGAAAGCAGAGAGCTGGCGATGTACCACTCGCTCAAGGATCCCTTAGTGCAATATCACATTACCGGAGCTCTTTGCTCAGGTGGGAATGTGTATAGATACACTGCATTAGTGGAATATCACATTACTGGAGCTCTTTGCTCAGGTGGGAATGTGTATAGATACACTGCATTAGTGGAATATCACATTACTGGAGCTCTTTGCTCAGGTGGGAATGTGTATAGATACACTGCATTAGTGGAATATCACATTACTGGAGCTCTTTGCTCAGGTGGGAATGTGTATAGATACACTGCATTAGTGGAATATCACATTACTGGAGCTCTTTGCTCAGGTGGGAATGTGTATAGATACACTGCATTAGTGGAATATCACATTACCGGAGCTCATTGCTCATGTGGGAATGCATGCAAGACTGTGACGGAAAGATGAGTTCTGGTGATGAATCTTCCTCCTGACCTGTGAGGGCGCTAAAGAACGAGAGGAGAAGTATCTGGAAGGGCTGGCCTGACAGTTCGTTTCCGGGTCAGGGAAGTGGGTCAGCCTGGAAAGAAGTGAGACTCTGTAAGACCGTATTGATTTGAAAGGTAAACGAGAGGCAGCTGCAAGTAATAAGGCAGCTGCAACCGCAGTCTTCCCAGCGACAGCGAGTGGAAGCGACAGCGAGTGGGAGAAGTACAGGTCGTGGAAAAGTACAGAGCAGTTTAGAAGCAGTAAGGAGAAATTGCATCTTGAATTGCTTTAATCAGAAAACACAGGACATTAGGGAAACTAACAAACAAGCTGAAACTCGGAGCAGCTGATTCAAATTCAGCGCCGTTCTGAGACACGGGCGAGGGGAGGAGCCAACAGCACAGCAGAACAACGCAGTTAAACGAGGCAGTCTTCCCAGCGACAGCGAGTGGAAGCGACAGCGAGTGGGAGAAGTACAGGCCTGGAAAAGTACAGAGCAGTTTCGAAGCAGTTTGAAAGCAGGTTGACGGCTGCAGAAGAAAGTAAACTTCAAAAAAAAAAAAAAAAACCTCAACATGGTCTTCAAGCCAGTAATCTGTGACACCTGCTTGATGTGGGAAATCCGAGAAAACCCAGCGGAGCTAAACCAAGTGTGCGTAAAGTGCCGCGCGATCCAGGATTTGCATAAACTAGTAAGTATGCTAGAAATGGAGCTGGAAGAAGTGAGACAGCAACAGGATCTTGAGGAACTGGCACACCCACAATTCATGGAAGTCTGCATCACCCCTAACAGACTGAAAGCCACCAGGGAGACAGAAGGTCAGAACAGCTGGGTTCAGGTAGGCAGAAGCAGGGAAAAAAAGAAACTTCATCAAACACAACCACCAGAAATCAAAACAACCAACAAATTTGAGTCACTTCAGAATTTTGATGAGCAGAACCAACAACAAGAGAATGAAAGGAACAATATCCAGGACCCTATTGACAGTGGTGACCAGACAGCAAAAAGAAGGGAGGTAATGACTGTTGGGGACTCCATATTGAGAAACACAGCAAGT